>NW_026057484.1:0-13561 GCF_019202705.1 Hemisphaericaspora subhashii | reverse complement strand
TTTTTTTACTTTCTTTTAAACCTTTATTATCCATAACAGTGGTTTTATTACAGTTTTAATCCAAGTCCAATTATTAATGTTAAATATGTTGCAACTTAAGAAAAAGCTGGTTTTTTTAGTGAGTATGCCTATTTTAGGAGATTCTCACACGAGACTGTGTCTTCTGACATAGTTAGCCTATAAAAGGTTTTTTGAACCACTTAGAGTTATAAGTATGAATCCCTCCTTACATTGTCCAGGAGGCGCATATATTTCTATATAGATTCTTCTCGTTTTTATATAGTCTAATATATATGATTCTAAGAAAAAAAAAAAAATGTGATCTCTCCACGTGATATTTGTCACATGACATTCACGTGCCATGCCTTGCCCGCCCAATTCGTTAAAACTTTTTTCTTCACTTTGCTTCAATTTGGCGTAGTTGATTCAAACTTTCACCGCAAATTTCGTCGATTTTTTTTGCCATTTTGGGATCTCTTGTTCGACCCAGGACTTGGTAATCTGATTTTGAGTTTTCTAATTTTGGTGAAATTACGATATTAATAAACCATATACGACCTTAGCATGTCCGTTTTGACAACTATAGTGTTGATTTTCTTAATAAGAGGTAATTTATTGGTGTTTAGACAAGCTTCGGATAAGGAATAACAGGTTAACTCAAGCTTTTATTTTTAAAAAGATTTGGAATTGCTTTAATCCAGAAGCCAGGAGCGAACCAGTTTTAACACCAGTTATTAGCAATTGTCTATGGTACTATTACTAAGTTAATCAACATTATTGATTGTCAAAATACAATAATGTATGGTTTATTAATATTGTCTGCTAAAATTATAGTCACGATTATCACCATTCTTCCCTCCCCCCCTTCCTGTTATTATACTCGCAATTGAAGCTAATGTCAACAAACCCAATCACATGAAATAAGATTCTTTCCAGTTTTGAATGTTACTGGGGAGAGTATTCTATCAAAATATAATATAAAATTCTCTAACAAACTCCGCAACTCCGCTGGATCTTTTTTTGCTGGTTTCAACAAAATCTTTTTCAAGTTGGGTTCATGAAAATTGAACTTGGGTACATTGACATTTAGTATTGATTCTCTGTTTGCTGCCATTAATACAAGAATGTCAGGAGGAAAACAGTCGCAAGGTTCAGCCCATCCTAACAGATGGTTAATTGCTTATAATTCAATTTCAGCATCATTATGGTCTATTGTATTTTTCAATACTGTATTTTTATCATTAACAGTTGGACAACCTTATTTATTTGAAAAGACAAATAAATCAACTACAATTATTCAAACAGTTGCTATCATTGAGATATTCAATTCACTTTTAGGATTGGTTAAATCACCACTTTTCACTACTTTAACTCAAGTTTTCTCGAGATTAATGATTGTTTGGGGTATTCATCAATTATTACCAAATTCTCCAGCAAATTTTCATTGGTGTTATATTTCCTTATGTTTAAGTTGGTCAATTACTGAAATTATTAGATATTCTTATTATGCTTTGAATTTGAAAGGTAATGTTCCTGGGTGGCTTACTTGGTTACGTTATACTACTTTTTATATTTTATACCCAACTGGTGTATTTTCTGAAGTATACCTGGTTATTTTATCTTTAAATGATGCGTCGAATGATGTTGGTTCTTGGTATAGTTGGGCATTGAGAGCTATTTTGGTTGTCTATATCCCAGGGTTTTATATGCTTTATACTTATATGATAAAGCAAAGAAAGAAGGTATTGGGGAAATCTTCTAAAAAGAAGAGTCAATAAGGAATTACAAAATCTATTAAAATTCTATTTATTTACCTAAGTTTTTAAACTATCAATCCAGGAAATTAATGTTTCCATATATTGATAAATTGTGTCATCATCATTAAATTCAAAGGCTTGCTTTTGATCTTGGTTGTGCTTGGATTTACTAGAACTACCTCCGCCAAGCAATGCCGCCAATGTAAATTTATTATGTTTAGTTATTTGTTTCTTGTGCTGTTCAAATGCAATCTTTAATCTTGTCATTATATAAATCAGATCATATTTTAAAATCAATGTAGATAAAATTTTCATGATAAGATAATTGGGAGTATATTGATTCCATCTAATATTCCAACTAATCAATTTCATAACACATAATAATATGAAATCTAAAGTCAAATATTCTTGTTCTAATGATTTAATTAATGAATCAAACATATCTTTACTAGATACTTTTAAAATCAATTTATTACTCAAAAATTTCCCATCATAATTATCATGATAAGTATCAATACAAGAATCACAAATATCACTCAAAACAAATTCATCGTAAATCTCCAATACTTGAATCGTACCAAAATAATCGAATCCTCCTTCAACATTGGTCCCCACAACACTAGTCACTAGCGAGCTAATTGATTCTCTTAAATTATATTTCACCAACCATCCTAAAAGTCCAATCATCTCCCATTCCAACGCACTACGTTGTTGAGCTTTGTTAGATCCAATAATCATTAAAGTTCTTAAATCTTCGTATATGATGACAAACAATTGATCGAGCCAATTCTCACAAGTTACTAATCTTTCCTTCGAAGATTCATGATTGACCACATATGATGATATTTGAGAGCTGGAATCATCTCTTAATTCGGTAGAAGAAGAATGGAATACGGTTTCCTTGGTAGCAATAATTTGCTCCCATCCAATCAATGCTACTAAAAGTGATAATAAATCATATGTTCTTGCCCAGGTTGATTTTCTTGAAAAATCCAAAAGGGAACAATTGGCAGTTCCAGCAGATTGCGAGGCTAAGATGTTTTTGGCAGAATTTGGTCCACATAATTTGATTAAATTAGTTTCAACTGATGCAATTTCCAAAGCCAGGCCATTAACTAATGGTGATTGAGTAAAATAAGGTCCAACTATCGGATGTCTTAAATGCGGATGGAATAAGAATGAGTCATGCCATAGTTTTTGTATTGAACCAAGTTCTACTTCGGCATGAGGTGGTTTCTTGGACCTAAGATTGGATGGATAGTTTGTTGATGATCTTACTTTTGGATGGGGGAAAAACTCATTGAAAGTGGCTGAAGAGATCTCTTCTTCTATTTCATATGTATTCAATCGGTCTATGAAAATAGACATGTATAAATCCTTAATTCCACCCTCAACTATATCCGCTGACAGGTAACTCTTATTATTATTCATGGAAATTGGGAAGGAATTTATTACTAATAGTGCATTTTCGAAATCCTTCACTAAAATATAACTCAAGGCAAGGTAGTACCAACAATCATAGTCTAATGGTAATATCAAAACACATTTCTTGGCGATATCTAATGCTAGGTCATATCTTTCTTTTGATATAAGGAAACTAACCTGATCCAAAAGTATCAATGCCAGTTGAGTAGTGTATAATCCATGATATCTAATAGACGAATTGATTAATGAAAGATATTCCAATTCTTTATTAGTCCCACGTTGAATCTTCAATAATTTCAAATTGACAAAATCCCAATCCCCATTATCGTTACCAAAATGATATCTCAGTTTTATTTGTTTTATGGCAATTTCGCATACTTCACCACTTATATCTAAAGAACCCAATCTAAGCAATGTATCAATGAGTTTGTTTCTATAATAGTTTGTTTTGTATAATGCATCCTCTTTATTCCCACAGGCAGTAGGTGTACCATACGATGATCTAACACCGGCCAAACTGCCCTTTGGTAATAGTTTTATTAATATGATCATCGAACTTATCAATGCCTCTTTATTATCTATAAAATGAGTGTAATTGACTAATCCAGTCAATTGAGTCTCTGGGTTATCAGTATGATGAAACAATCTAATTAAATGTGATGCTCTCAATTCTTCCCAATACAGCCTAGACAAATCTTGAATTGTATCGCTGTTGAAACTGACTATTTTTCTAGAACGTTGTGATTCGGTGTTGGTGGGTATTATCTGAAATGTACTATCCATTAAAACGAGGGATCTTTTTGAATGAGCATTATGTGCAGCTCCTCCTCCTGGACCGGGACTTATGATGCCCGGAGGTTGAATAACAAACCTTGCTCGAAAATCTGATTTATTAAATATATTATAGGTACAATAAGTAACTATTATCTCTCGTTTAGTAGATCCCAATTTCTCTAATGAAGTTGGTTTAAAATAAAACAAATCTTGTTCTCGTTCAATCCCCAAAATTTCACAAATATATTTCTGAATATCTTGTTCTAATTTCTCAAACCGAATTCCATTGACATAATGATAATAACCAACATATCCGTCATCACTTTCTTTATCGTCATTTTTGTCTGAATCGGGGTATGTGAAATCGGTATGATGATATAATGCCGATCTCGATCCAGCATAAATGGCACGATGAACTAAATCTGGAGGTCCAACACAATTTTCTCCACCAATAGTTTCTTGAAATTTGGTTCTGATTCCTAATGTCTGACCAAAACTTGTTTCTCGTAATCTTGGAGTTGTGGTTGATCCCAAAGGTTTTTCAAATCGAGTATTATTTAAAGGTAAGATAGTAACTGAATTATTATTTGATAACAGAAATGGTAATGCAGAAGACAGTGTCGCTGCAATTGGAAGAGGTGATATCTTCGACTTTTCCATATTCATTGATGGGATGCAAAAACACTATACCAAGGATACTACTACTTGATCTGCTGTTCAATAGACTATGGCTTTGAATAGTTTACTCCCAAAAAGGACAATAAAATAATTTTAAAATCTCGAAAATTTNATCTCGAAAATTTTCAACGCGCTCTCAATTTCATATTTCAGTTGAAAAATATAAGCTACATTACATTATTAATTTGATAGGATTTAATAAAAGAATAATTTCATAATTTATAAATTTATACACAAATAAGTAAAGTTTTAACTTAATAATAATAAAACAACCTCTATATAATTTAATTTATTTAGTTTAGTTTAATTTATCTTTTGAGTTAATTGTTGAAATGACTTTGAAATCTCTTGTAATTCATCCAATACTTTAGAAAGAGGATCAACATTAACCATATCAATAAATCCATCACTACCAGTAGCAAGACTAATCTGTTGTCTTAAAAATAAGGTTGATCCACAACTTTCAATTCTAGTAACAATATGATTCAATAATGCAATCAAATCAACCTCTTTAAATGATGTTTGCATCTTTTGAGAAAGCATACCTGATGAATTCTGTTCAAAATCTTCATTCACAATACTACCTCCATTGATTGTTGAACATATATTTTCTAATCGAAGTGAAACAGTTCTTAATCCATAAATAATTTCTACTGGTAATGTCCCAACAACTCTGGTACTATGTCCCTTATCAATTTCTCGATTTAATCGTTTCTGGAAAATCTCAAACCTTAATTTCAATTTACTTGAATATGCTAAAGTAATTAATTCTGGAGTTTCAAGTCCTTTTAATTTCTTTTCACCCAATTCAAAATAATGTAAACCATGATCTTCAATCAGTCCAATTTCTCGTTCAATAATTTGTCCAGCTCGGTCATTTCCTTGATAAGCATCACTAAATGATATGTCTCCAGTTGAAATCTCACGGTGGATTTCATATAATCCTTTCATTTCATCTAAGAAATCAAGACTAACTGCAATTTGACCTCCATCTGCTACAGCACTAATACGTGAAGCACGATTAACCATAGGACCAAAATAATCCATTCTACCAGTAACAACATCTTGTTCACACACTGGAGATCCCCAATGAATACCCATTCTAACTGATAATCCTCGGAAAATTATATTACCTTCTCCATCTGTAACTTCACAACATTGATCAGTTTCCAAGATTTCTTTTGGCCAATCTGCCGTTAATAAATTCTGTTGTACATTAAAACACCATAATAATGCCGCTGTAGGAGATGGGAATGCAACCATAAATGCATCACCTTCGGTTTTAACTTCATAACCACCAACAATACGCAATTGACGACGCATAATAGTATTATGTGTCTTAATGGCTGATCTCATAGGTGCAGGATATGAATCCCATAATAAGGTCGAATTCTTGATATCAGTAAATACAAGTGCCAATTCACCAACTGGTGGATCAATCTCATCTTCTAATCTCCGCAAGGTCGAATCACCCGTTGTTATTTGACTTCTATCTCTTCTTCTCTTTTGAGCCAAAAAATCAGCTTCACGTCCTAGATTATTATATAATGCATTGTGTTTTTTACGTTCACCAAGTGTAACAACAACTACGGCAATTTTATCACTTGCACCATAACAAATTGCATAATCTCTTAATTTCTGGGCAGCAACCATCGGATCATCCTTCTCTTGACGAATTATATCAACTGCTAATTCAAATGTTACATACTCCCATAAACATTTTGTAGCCATTACTATAACGTCATCAGCTGTAGTTAAGGAAAGCTGAGTCACGTCTGGACCTGAATGAATATGTGGTAAGAAATTGAAAAACCCAGCACCACGAGAAATAACTAAATCACCATCCAATTCCCCATCACCAGATACGTATCCTCCTGAAGCTCTAATTCTCTCAAATTCCTTTCTACTAGTTGGGATATGTTTTGTAGTAAGCAGTACATGATCCCCATTAGTTCGACATAACAATGCTTGAATATCACCAATATTTGCAGTATACAATTGTTTCTCTTTGATATATATAACCGTACAAGCACTACCCGCATTAACATCGTCAACTAAACTCAAATCTATGGCTTCTTTGGACATCTGCAGAGTTGGAGTAAATGATTTATTCTTTTTAGCCGATAAAATACCATTGATTTCCTTATTCAAATTTAAAAATGTCCTTCTCAATGCACTTGGAATTTCATCATCAGACTTAATTTTAAGAAGCTCGTTGGTAAACATACCCACAAATTGATTTTTAATATGCGTTGCAATACGATGACCTTGATTCAATGCCCCATATTTCCCATCAAAAGAACAAATCAAAACCTCATTTTCATTTCCTCTAAACTTCTGAATAAATAAATCACGACAGGATACATGGTCTCTCATTCCCATGCTATCACTTACACCATAACCAATATTTTCCATTTCTGAAGTAGTGGTTCTAATTCTGATATCAATCGATTGATCAGGAACAGCAGTTGTAGTTAAGGTAACATCAATCAATCCAAGTACTTTTAATTTCTTTAACACTAACAAATTATCAAAATCTTCTCCAGTTTCTGGATTCTTAATATGACTAGGTTTGATTTCAAACCGTTTATTTCCGGAAAAATTCAAATATTTCAAATTCTTATTCCAAGCCCAATTCCAATCATATGGCCAATTGGAAATATTGTACTTTAATTGATTTGAACCGACATCAAAGCATTGTAAATTGACCAACTTACTAAGTTCCGCAGGTAATGTAACTAACTTGTTGTTGTTGACATATAATAATTTCAAAGATTTTATTTCTTGTAAATCTTCTGCTGGTAATGTTGACAATTCATTTCCTGATAAATATAACTCATTTAATCTAAATAATCTTCGAAGTGCACCTTCTGGGATTTCCAATAAATCATTATATGAAAGATTGAGTGATTTCAAACTTGACAAATATGAAATGGATTCAAAACAATCACCGCCCAATCTATTGTCTGCCAAAGTCAACATTAACAAACTATCTGCAAGATTGGAAAAGGTATCTTTATTAGTGTTCTTCCCATTGGTATTTGGAGATGGAGATCCTCTATTATTATTTGCTGTGCCTGCATTTTCAAGTTGCATTGTAGCCAAATTAGCACTTGATGAAATTCTTTTAGCTACCGCAAATGGTGGTGCTGGAAATGAACTTAAAATATTTGAAGCAAGATTTAAAACACTCAATGATTTCATATTCCAAATATCATCAGGCAATCCTTGTAAATTATTCAGATGCAAATCAAGATATTGTAATGAATGTAAATTTCCAATAGTAGAAGGTAATGATTGTAATTGATTATTATAAATCGAAAAGAAAGCTAATTTAGATAAATCTCCTAAATTTTGAGGTAATGTAACCAAGTGATTCTTATCCAAAACAAGTTTTTCAATATTGGGGATCTTATCAATAAAAGTGGTTGGGATATCAGTTATTTTTGCTTTTGATAAATCTAAAATATTCAAGGTATCCATTCTATGTTGAAAATTCAATTCAGTGATTGGATTTCTATCAAAATGAATGACCCTAAAGCTTTCAACTTGATCATTAAATCCAGATATAACATTCTTCGTGGCATAAGCAACCTCCAATTTTGGTAAAAGTCCTAATACATCAACATTTGTTATTTCATTATACCTTATATCTAATCTCTTTAAATTCTGAAGTTTGCAGAAATAACTTGGTAATGATTTTCTTAATTTGTTAGAACATAAATTTAATTTTTGTAAATTAACTAATTTCCCAATGGATCTTGGTAAGAATGACAAATCATTATAGGATAAATCTAAATCTATTAAACCTGTCAATTCACTGATTGGTTCAGGATAAGTATGCAAATAATTTGAAGCTAATTTCAATGATACTAAATTCTTCAATTTTCCAAATGATTTAGGCAATGTTGATAATTGATTAGAACTCAATTTCAAATGAGTTAAATTACTTAAAGTACTAAATTTGGTTGGTAATTCATCCAAAAAGTTCTTCTCCATATTTAAATGAGTTAATCGTTTAGCTTCCAAAAAATTCATGGGGAATTTCGAGCATCCATTTCTGGAAAAATCAATACTAATCAAATTGTTACATGATTGAATAAAATCTAATGGAATATAAATCGCTGGATTATCTGCAACATTCAATTTTTCAATTTCATAAGTATGTTGATGGAAAATAATGGGGATATTCTTCAAATTTAATCCAGATATGTTAACATCAACATAATTCTTTGAAAGTGAGGCTTCTTCATCATGAGTCAAACTTCGAAGGTAAATATTCTCAACAACAAATTTACATACAAATGACAAATCTTCTCTTCCAATGGTTCTTAAATTGTCCTCTTCAGTATATCCACTTAATAATAACAATCCCATTTGGATCTTTAAAGGTTTTTCAAATGGTTCTAAGACTTTAACACAACTACCCACATATACAGAAATTTGATAATTTGCAGTAGAATCCAAGAAAAATTTCCTTTGTACAATACTTAATAATTCAGTTGTTGTAGTTTCCAATGGACATAAAACAGTTGTAAACGTATTATCTTCTTTAAATACTCGTACAATATGACTTGGTCCCTTGGTTAAATTCTTATCCACTTCAGTATTTACAATATTTCCTAAATGCCTTGCACCATAAAGCACCGGCAAGTACCTCCTTGTTTCTTGTTCGTCTTCTTGTTCCTCATTCTGTTTTAGACTACTTGATAATGAAGATGATTCATCAATCTCCCCTTCTTGTTCATCGTCTTCATCCTTGGCTTCAGGCAATGGCGACGGAGTAATATTTTTTTCCACCTTGACATCCCAACTATCTGGCGCTTGCCAAGTTGGGGCATTTGCATCGACGCTTCCAGTCCCAGTTGATGTGACTGATTTCTTTTTGGAGCTACTTGGTAATACTGACGAAATATCTCCCAAACTATTTCTGATCTTGCTAGTATCCTGGGGTGACTTTATAATCCCATGCATTTCATCAAGATTTAAATCAATTTGTGTAGGTAGAATGGTTGAACCACTATTAACGGTTGAAGCTTCTTCTAATGAATGTGCTGACCTTGGTCTTGGTTGCTCTTCTACTGTTGACATGCTCTCTTTAGTGGAAGACGTTGGGCTTGGAAATGACATTTGTAACAGCTGGGCCAGAACTGTGGAAGGATGACCTGGATGATGATAATGATGATCTAAGGTAATTGAAGGAATTCTAAACTTATGTTTGGAACCAGTTGATGAACTTGAGGATGCACTTTTCCTTTGCAGTGGAGAAGATATGGCACCAGCAAGGGATTGCATTTGAGGTGTATCTGTGGATGCAATTGAAGTTGCTCTTGTACTTGCAGGGGAACTTGTACTCAGCTTGTGACTCTTTGAATCATCCTGATTGTGATGAAGAAAATAATGATGCAGGGATTGTTGTTGTTGTTGTTGTTGATCTTCTGGGACTGAAGATTCCGATTCTTTTCTACTACTGGAATAGATTAATTTATTAAATAACGAACCACTCTTTTTCTTGAATCGGGGTTTAATTGGATGAGCCAAAGGAGGTACATTAGCAATCCCTTTTGGCCGTTTATTGGCATGGAAACCACGATAATTTTCTCTCAAGTTATTTGCATTTGATGGGTTTAATTGTGGTAATGAAATCACAGAAGATTTTGGTGAGTAGTTGTTATCTTCTCTAATATAATGATCATGATCAACCTCAATATGATCGTGCTCGTACTGGTGGATCTCTCCCGATAGTTTTGAATGTTGTTGTTGTTGCTGCTGATTATTATTATTATGTTGTTGTCGTGATTCTTGGTAACTGCTATTACTATTTGTCTCTGACGAGTTTAAAGTATAGTTTAACAATTGATCTTGAGAAGATACTGGAGATAATGGTACCGTAGAACTAGGATTAGAAGTATCAGTTTCCGTTATTTGGGATGCTAATTTGGAAGGATGTTCTGGATTATGCAATTGTTGTTGTTGTTGAGATGGTAGAGCATTGGTCGCTTTTGGATCATAAAAGACTGAATTATCTGTACCTAGATTAGTTGGGGATAATGGTGCTGAATTTGGTTCATCAAATGTGTCATGGAAACCACCACCACTCTCATGGGAAGTCCGACCTGCAGATGATGATGAATTTGATGTTGTTGAGTGGTTGTGATGACTACTTAAAGATAACTTTAAGTTTGTTTTTGATTTATCTCTCTTTAAGAAACTCATAATATTATGAATTGAAGTTGTAGTTTATTGATGAACTTTGGTTGCTGAATTGAATTTGAAAAAAAAAAAATACAATTAAATATATTACACACACAACACAACACAACACACACAGTTACTTTCTTACTTACAGCGATCAAATAATACAAACTTGGGAAGTAGTAGTAGTAGTAGTAGTAACTAACAATTAGGTGAGTAAATGTTAAAATTAAAAGTGTAATAAAAAAGAACGATGATTAATTACTTTATTATTTAAACTTGTAAAATTATTAACTTGTATAATTGAAAATGAAAAAAGTAGTGTAAAATAAAAAACTTTCATTCAGCAACAAAAAAATCTTTTTTTTTTTTTATTTTATTTTTTTTATTTTGGTTGGTCCCTCTTTGTTTCATAGTCAATTAACCTATTGTTTAGTTACACAATTATAATGTTTGTAATAATTATTAGTAATAGTTAAAGGATGGCGTATGGTTTGAATAATAGCAACCTGTGGTTGAAAAGAATTAGGTGTTATCATGATAAATTTAATTTTATCTCAAAACTTTAGCAAATTATGTTTCTCCCCCCCCACATAAAACGTGCAGTGCGGCTACCAGTTGTACGTTGCATTTTCTTTCTTACTTCTTATGACTTTATTAAAACTTAAACCATAAACTAGTTATCTGCTATCTATATTGAATTCTTATTCTTTTCATAGATCAAGTAACAATCCTAATGTAGCTTCTGTGATACTATCTATTTTGCCAAATATAATTATATGATTCTTTCATTATCATGATTTTCTACCAGATTTCGCATAAGTTTTCACTTAAAGTATATTTATAATTTAATCAGAAATGCGGGAAAGTGGTATGAAATTTCTCTTACCATCAATAACACTTCAAGTCAGTAGAACGGTATCTGGTTAATTTACTAGGTTACGTCATTTTTTGCACACATTTAGAGAAAATTACACCTTAAATCAAACTGTACTACGATATACCTAGTCATTTGATTTGCCTAAACACCAATAAATTACCTATTATTAGGAAATTTATCATTATAGTCGTCAAAATTTTTGGATGATTTCATTCATATTATCTCGTACTAAACATTTTAAATGTTCAGGTAAAGGTGCTGAACCTGAAGAAGTTGATTTAACACTTGATGGAATGATTTTTTCAATCGCCTTCATGAGATCTTTGACTATAACTTTGACTTTTTTAGGATCATTTTGTAGAATAATTTTGAGGATATTTCCCTTGAATACTATACAATTCTGCTTCTGTACATAATGCCCTCAAATCAATCCCACCATACCCTTTTGTCAATTCAGAAAGTTTGTCAATCTTAAGAATCTCTTTACAAGCACTAATATCAGGCAAGGGGAAATAAAATTCTCGATCAAATCTTCCAGATCATCTTAATGCCGGATCAATTGAATCTGGTCGATTAGTAGCCCCAAAGACAATCACTTATCCTCATTATCCATCCCAACCATAAGTTCCAACAATGTCGAAACAATACTTGCATGTATTTGTTCTTGTTTTGAAGATTTAACTGGTGCTTACTTGGTCAACCAACGTTGACCATCAGAGTTGGACGTGTCAGAATGAAAGACATACCTTCATTACATTGACAGAACTACTGAGTTATCCTGAGAAGCAATAGTCGAAGAAAGGATCGAAGAGTATTTTTTTTACTTAAGTGAAGCAATGAAAGAGATCAGCTTTGGGCTATGTGAAGCCAGCAGTGTCCAATGGCCAATTACCAAACCTATGGGTGAGTTCATTATCAAGCACGATTTCCGGATCATTGCTACTTATGACGACCTTACAGAAGGAAACAGCAGAGTTGCACTGTAATAAACTCATTCATAGGTTTGGAAATTGGAGATTAACATTACAAAGCACGTGACACTTTAATGAACTATTTTTAGTAGTGCAACTTTGATACTGGATTTGCATCTATCATCTCCATTGTATCACATTTTTCACCGATTGACCGATGAAGCATGGTTTGGGTGCAAATTTTCAAGCGTTTTCCTGCCAAATAGGACCTAAACATTCAAAAAACTCAAACCATTTGTCATTCAAAAGTGAGCATAGGAGAAAGCATGGAATGTCAAGTTTGAGATGTATTGTTCCTTGTTGTCAGTTGTCATGTGAATTTTCCTAAACTATTTAATAATGTCATGATCAATAACACAATCTCTAAACATTAATTCTTTCGTTAAAATACACTTATCTGGTTCTGGATTTTAAATCACAACAACTGTCTGACTGAATGAGCGAATGAAATGGATCAGACAGAACTAGTCAAAGAGAAGGAATAGGTAAATGAGTAAACGACATGGATACCCGAATGGTGTAGTATGGAGCATGCGATGCAGGTGGTGAAATGCATGATGACGAATTTATTGAGCTTTAATCATATTCGTATGCTTTCATTTCGTAAACATCTATGTGTAAACTTCCATTTAACTTCTGCTTGTAAGCTTCATTTTGTACACACGCCAACCACAAATAATTATGGATAAAACCAATGAATCTAGTCTCCCTTGTCTAGTTCTAGTAGTAAGGTTGGAATTAGGGGAAAATTAGATTTTCCAATCCCAAATAAGTAGAACCACAACTAAAATCCCAATTGGATAGTAATCAATTGTAGAAAGTATATTTGGAATACAGCCCATAGTACATTTACATTCTTAAAATGAAGATACTGAACAATA
>NW_026057404.1:0-13659 GCF_019202705.1 Hemisphaericaspora subhashii | reverse complement strand
TTAGATTGGTATGATTTATTGAATTGTTTGATTTTATTTATTCGATTGTGTGAAGCTTGATTGAGCAAATTTTATGGCAAGACGTTTCTTTTTTTTCGCAGCAGCTCGCAATCCGTTTTTTTCTAGCCCCACACTTTTTGAAGGTTTGAATGTTACCCGGCACAGAATCTGTGGGGTTGTTTTGACTAATGCTTGCTGGAATGGCTATCATAAACATTTTACTTATGGACCGTGTGTTGATTTTGATTCATTCAAGCAAGTAGGTCTCTCTGATGATTTTTCTGGATATATGTTCTCAAAAGACTTGCTCTTTAGTGTTGGAACGAAGTCATTCAGACTAGCTCAATTGGCCGCAGACTCTTCTGGAAAGGTTTACATCTTCAATGCCTGCATTTTCTCTAATGTAACAGATGTACTTACATGACAAAAGGGCCACCATAGTCAACGCCAGTTTGGAATTGGTCAGGTTAACTTACTAGAGTTAGCGATCAAACATAAGAGTAATAATTCATGTCATACTTAGGAGTAAAACCGCATATATTTAACTTAGAGTTAAAGACATAGTAAAAACAATTTCTTCCGTGCGTCACTTAAACTGTCAACAACAAGACAATCACCGCAAAGACAGTTTTCAATACTGAAACATTATAGATATTATCTCCAGCAGCTCCTTCGGCTGGAGGTACAATAGGACTAACTTCTGCAGGAGTACCAACCATTGTGGCTCCTGGAAGAGTAATTGTGAATTCTTCGGGTGGAATAATACCACTTACCACCGGGAAAACGGGATCGGTTTGAGTAAACGTTAGAAAACCAGTAAGCAAAAGCAAACTTGCATCTGGTGCAGAAACAGTACTATATCTAGTAACTTCACTACCATTTGGATCAAGCGTAACATAAGTAATCGTAAGTTGATCTCCAGGAGGTGCGACTATAAGCCCAGTAATTACGGTGGCAATGCCATCAATAGTGGTTGTAGCCACTGTTGTTATCGGTTGTGGTTCATTAACCTCGGGAGTAGCGTCAGAGGGTCTTAATAAGGTTATGGTAGTTACTTGTCCATTAATCGTATGAGTTATTTCTGAAGCGATTCCGTTCAATGTTTCAGTCAGAGTTCCTCTATGTATAACTTGAGTCAAGGTAGTAATAGTTCCATCGATAGTAAGGGTTACGCTAGTAAGCAAAATATCATCCTCATATACAACAGGTAATGTCATTGTAGTTAATGTTCCCAAGAAAGAAGTCGTCACCGTCCTGACCATGGCAGTTTGGGGCAAAGTAATCGTTGTCAATTTTCCATCTATAACAGTAGTAATTGTCGCTAATCCACTTGGTGTTGGTTGCGTGAGTGGTGGTAGTGGAGCAGGTGTAGCAGCTGTTGTAAGTGCAGGAGCTGTAGTAGGTTGAGTCGTTACTGTGATTGGAATCGTTTCCACCGTTGGAATAATACTAATAGTTTGGGTGGTGATTATAATGCCAGTTGTTACGGATACATCTGTAGTTAAAGTGATAGTTTCAGTTACAATAGTAGAAATCAAAGTCACCGTCTCAGTGGTGAATGTAAGAGTACCGGTTGTAACAGTAATGATTGACGTGATGGTGGTTTCGGTTGGATCAATTGTTACAGTTGTGATTGTAGTCAATGAAGTTTCAGTTGTCACAGTAGTGATCACGCTCTCTGTTGTTTCTGTGATTGTTGTTGGAACAGTGCTATCGGTTGTAGTGGTTTCCGGACTTGGAGTTGGGGTTGGAGTTGTTGGTGTTGTGGTTGTTGTTGTTGGTGTAGTTGTAGTTGTTGGTGTTGTTGTAGGTGTTGTAGGTGTTGTAGGTGTTGTTGTTGTAGGTGTTGTTGTAGGTGTTGTTGTAGGTGTTGTGGTTGTTGTTGTTGGTGTAGTTGTAGTTGTAGTTGTAGGTGTTGTTGGTGTTGTTGTTGGTGTAGTTGTAGTTGTAGGTGTTGTTGTTGGTGTAGTTGTTGGTGTAGTTGTTGGTGTTGTGGTTGTTGTTGTTGGTGTAGTTGTAGTTGTAGTTGTTGGTGTTGTTGTAGGTGTTGTAGGTGTTGTTGGTGTAGTTGTTGGTGTTGTTGTAGGTGTTGTTGTAGGTGTTGTTGGTGTTGTTGTTGGTGTAGTTGTTGGTGTTGTTGTAGGTGTTGTTGGTGTTGTTGGTGTTGTTGTTGGTGTTGTTGTAGGTGTTGTTGTAGGTGTTGTTGGTGTTGTTGTTGGAGTTGTTGGTGTTGTTGTTGTTGTTGTTGTTGTTGTTGTTGTTGGTGTTGTTGGTGTTGTTGGTGTAGTTGTTGGTGTTGTGGTTGTTGTTGTTGGTGTTGTTATAGGTGTTGTTGGTGTTGTTGTTGGTGTAGTTGTTGGTGTTGTGGTTGTTGTTGTTGTTGTAGGTGTTGTTGGAGTTGTTGGTGTTGTTGTAGGTGTTGTTGTTGTTGGTGTTGTGGGTGTTGTTGTTGGTGTAGTTGTAGTTGTTGGTGTTGTTGTAGGTGTTGGACTTGGTGTTGGACTTGGGCTTGGGCTTGGGCTTAGGCTTGGAGTAATAGTAACAGTTATAGTTGTCCAATGCCCATTAGTAGTAGTTATTGTAATTTCCTCTGTAGCTCCCAGGTCATTTGTTGTAGTTATGACAGTAGCTTCTGCTCCTGGAGCTTCGATAAAAGGTACTATACATTCGCAGGGGCAATCATTGCCGCTAACTTCAACTGAATAATAAATACGGACATTATTGTCACCACTTTTCGAAATCAGGAAATATTGTTCTTCGAATCCGGTACCAATATCAAAGGTAAAGTCAACTTCAGGTTCGGCATGTATTATTAGATATTGGTTATTGGAGTATTCTAAAGTAGCATTATCGGGATCTGAAGATCGAACTTCTATATAATTATTACGGGAACCAAATTCGGCCACTACGATTGGTTCCATGTCAGGAGTCACTAATGCAAGTATCGAATTAGTACCTGAAAAGCAAACAGTGGAGCCTAGGTGATTTTGAGGTACAAGAAATGAACGCTGGAGTCCAATGCACCCATTTCCATTGTCAGCTGGATTGATACCAAATTTTGCCTGAATGAGACAAATAGAACCATCATTGGTCATCTCATTCCATATTTGGACTTCTCCCCAGCTATAAACCGAACCTGGAGCCTGATAACCAACACTCCCTGTATTGATAAGAGTATCAATACTGACATAGTCAAAGCTTGCGGCCCAAACACTAAAGATGCCATCATTGTCAATTCTTCCAAAATAATATCCATTTCCATTACTTGCTCTGTAAGTATTTACGTGTAAATTTCCAGTATTTTCAATTTCGGCGATGTGGAAAGTAACTTGAAAAGGGTTAAATGTAACGTGGAAATAGAAGTCAGCTTCATTGATAAGAAGAACAACTCTTAAGTTGCTGATGTCAACAAGAGACCAAAAGCCGCTAGTAATCTCAACTTGATTCTCATCTACAACACCTCCTCGTTGAATCTGTTCGCCATCAATTTGCAACCCAAACACAAGGGTCCTCAAGCATGAAAATAATAATATGGAGTAGAAGTTGGCAATAATCATGGTTACTTTGACTGTTAAACCAGAATAAAAAGTAAAAGCGAATACTCTTTAAATTCTGAAAATCAGCCACATTTTATATCTTTTAAACTAATATATAACGAATACGATAAAGAATGACTTCATTCCAATTCAACATCTCCCCATGTTTGAATCTCTCTATTTCTTGCCTTAATTGCATTATCTATCCCCTGTAATCTGAATATGAAATGACCGCTTACTCCCTTTAATTTAAAATGAATATTTTTATTCTTATTTTTTTGCAATCTTTTTTTTTTTTTTGACAACGAAAATAATAAAATTTTATTTTTTAATCTTGATTTGTTTAAGCGCATAAAATTTCAAATGTTAGTTGGATTGGAAATGAACTTTTGTTTTAAATTGAATTCTGTCAATTCGTTTGATTGATTTGATGGATTGGTGAGACATCACTACTTCCCAGATGTCCCACTGCTCTTGCCTTTATCAATATTGCCCTACAGAAATGCAAGTGATATCTGGAGTACTGCACAGCCTATGACTTGGATTTAACATGTGCGATAATGGGAGTAATTTCTGAATTAACTAGATATTGAGTAATTTCTAGAGAATACAATTGATGCGGCATGTTGAAAGTTGATCTGTATAGAAAGAACTGTAAATTGCTCGGTGCCCGCCTGGTTAATTGGCTTCTTTTTTCTAAAAAGCTAGGGTATCTCATTTACTGACAGACAGCTCTCTCAACTTCTCAGGTAAACATAGACCGGAGATCTTCTCTCGAAGTCTCTAAAAGTATTTCAGGATTTCTTTCCATAGTGTTTGATAATTTTTTATAATAGAGAAAAAGCAATCAGAGTAATAATCAATTGAAAAGACAACAAGAGAACAAGTGTTGCTATATCTGATTATAACTTGGTAATCATTGTGATGCTTCTAATAGAATTTAACCACACCAGTCCCGAATTTATGTGTTACAACTTCTTTGGCAAAAACTTTTCAGCAGTTGTTCATTCATTTGCTTATATAAATCAAAGAATAAATATAAAGCTAATATTCCAGCCCAAAAAGTGAATAGTGATTATTGTAGTATCCACTAAGTTATCCTAATGTATATGCCTATATTTACTTATAAGCTACTGTGACATCCAGCCACATGAATTCTTCATAGCGTTAAACCTTCTACAAAGCTTATCACTTCGGCGGCCACATAAACAGACAAGAAGTGGTGGCGTGCATAGCTCGCATCAGAGTTCATACCAATGCTAGTCTCTATGAAAGTACACATGTGCGTTTTCTTATATATAATAATTAATTCTAGAACAAAAAAAGGAAAATCGATACAAACAATGGGTTAGTAGATCTACTCAAATACTTAAGAAACCGAAAACAGTCTTCAACATTGATCAGCTGGAACAACTTCCGAGTAGTCGCGGGGCGGATGACCATTATCTTTGTTAGAATAAACCAAGAGTGAAATACTGTTATAAATAACTAGAAAAATAATAAGTTAAAACTGAGCATATGTATTCAATTTGTAAATGAATATTTTTATTCTTTTAATATTATTATTATTTATAAATAATATTCCCTAACCATTCAATTAGCTCTAACCCCCGTTTCTGATTTTTGAATAATCAAGTAGAACCCATAGACCTTTTCTCTTTCTTTGTATTGCAATTGGTGATAGCAATTAAAGCCAAGAATATCTGCTGTGCATAAATAGAGAAACCATAACAAACTTGTTATCTCACTCTTCTTTTTTTTTACCTACCTCCCTCATCATTCTAAAAGGTGTTCATCCCTTGTGTTTTGGTAGAAAAATAAAATTGTGGAGAGGAATAGAAATTGGGTATATTTAAACGAAGAAAAAAAACTTATTTTTTGGAATTTTTTTCGCAACAATTCAAGCCTCATTAAACTAAAATAGAATTATTCTTCAATTTGGAACCCATTTTATTGAATGTGATTGTTTCGCAATCGCATAAACTAGGTCAACTTAGGAAGAAGAGGATTTTCAAATAACTATTCGAGGCTAGTGGATATCTTGATAGTGTTGTCATGCATACAATTGTAAAAATGTTAGATGTCTTCCCATTCTTCCCCTACGATAATTCACAGAATTTCAATAATGCCTTTCAATCTTATCTTCCTCATCGTAAGTATAAACAGATAATATTCTTTTGAAATAATCATTTCGTATGCTAATCAACTTTGCATGCCAATCTGGGAATATTTACCCTTACACGAACCTTGTAGTTGTTGATATCTCCTCTAGATATATGTACAACATTCTTTAATTAATATTAATTAATTAGTTACCAATTCTTGCAATTCCTGGTACCACACTGCCAAGTAGGGGGAGGGGTAACTTTCAATGGTTTCCGGTATAAGATCAAATAGCAAGGGGCTAATTCATATTGGATATTATATGCTTTTATATATCTATCTCAGATTCTCTAAAAGCATTGTTTAGCATATAATTGAATAATAATTTTGATTATAATTATTAAAAAATGTTTTATATGCAATAATCTAAAGTTACCGCAAAACCTAAAAATCTAAAAAATATTAAATATTTTTTCTTATAGGGGCACAATTAAAACATTAAAAAATAATAAATATAATGAAACTATAAGCGCAAAATTTCTATTACTGTTTTATAAATTAAATTATGCTTCTCAAAAAAATATATAACAATTGTGATGATAGTCGTTGAAACCAAAATCACCCCTATTTCACCAAAGGAAGAAAGCTAAACTTTAATGCTAATTGTGATTGTGGCGATTAACATTATGATCAGAAAACATATAATCAAAGACATCCACATATGACATTTCTTTGACCAGACACTTTTGGACAATTTAATTGCAAAAAAATAAACAACAAAATTTGAACAACTTAAACCTGAACAAAAAAGGAGAATAAGTATTGTAAGAGTACGCCAAGCATTCTCCAACTGGAACGCGAACAATGAATTGTCAAACAGTTGAAATCAGCAAATAATTTCCTTAAAAGTAAATTCAACTGAAGCAATAATCTAATTTTATCATCAGAAACGTCACGTGACCGTCCCATACATTAGCACGTGATCCTTATTTTCCCAGGCAGGACTGCGATTATTAGATTCGAAGGTAGCATATTTACGTCCGACAGCTGTTTATGAAGAGGATAGAATAATCCAGAGGGTCCACTTGAATGTAGGTACTTCGTCATGAATAACCTTGGGTTGTATTTGTAAGAATAATATCCAGTGGATTTGCTAATCCCACTAATTAATTAACAAAATTTACTCTCATAATAATAAACTAACAGCCATTAAAAAAAAAAAATCGGAATTTTCAGACGCGTTAATTAATTAGTGTTGCACATACTTCTTTCCAAAGTGTAGCAATATCAAAATGACTGAAATCAAGAGACCAACCATATCGATTATAGTTGCAGCTCTTAAGCCATCGCTTGGAATAGGCTATCAAGGTAAAATGCCTTGGAGACTTCGTAAAGAAATCAAATATTTTAAAGATGTTACCTGTAAAACCACCAATCCAAATCTTCGTAATGCAGTGGTTATGGGTAGAAAGACATGGGAGTCTATACCGAATAAATTTAGACCATTGCCTAATAGATTGAATGTCATATTGTCAAGATCTTTTAATAATGAGATTATTAATGAAAATTTAATTCATGCTAATAGTTTTGAAAATTCATTAAAATTGATTAAAGATGTTGAAAGGATATTTATAATGGGAGGTGGTGAATTATATAATGAATTAATTGGTAATGAATTGATTGATAATTTATTAATCACGGAAATTAATCATCTTAATTCCAATGAACAAATACCAATGGATACATTTTTAAAGTTTAATTTATATGGCAATGATTCTACTTGGTTAAAACAATCAAAAGATAAATTACAAGAATTTATTGGAATTGATATTGAACTTCCAGATGATGATATTGTAGAAGGTGACTTTAGTTATAATTATACATTATGGAGAAGAAGAAGAAGAGATTAATCATATAATCTTGGTTATTGATTATTATTATTTACAATTATAAATATATATTTACACAAAAGTATGTAATTCTCTACTACTTCTTATCAATAGATGGATCAAATACTTTCATTCTTGTAGTTACTCTTTCATCACCTTGTAATTCTTGAATCCATTCAGAATTACGTTCTTTCCCTTTAGCAACCCATTTCTTTGGCCAATCAAATTCTTCTTCTTTAGCCATTAAAATATCCTTATATTCAAACGGTCTAGTTTTCTTAAGAACTATTCCCATTGTTCTTTCACCGTAATCATCAGCTAAATATCTTCTAGTGAAATATCTATAAATCTTACGTGGAATATTTGAAAATCCCATTAAATTGTATACTGGAAATACATAAACTGGTTGTTCAAAAAATAAAGGTACACCATTCTTGTCTTTTAATACTCCTGACAAATCTAATTCAGGAGCTAATTGACCTTCAGTTTCATAATCAGCAGTATTAATATATTTCAATGGAACTGGATTCAAGTTTTTATTACCTTCTTCATCTTCATCATCATCTTCAATTGATTTACCTTCCTTTTCTTTCTCTTCTCTTTCCTTTTGTTTTTCAGCAGCTATTGCTTCTTCTGCTTCAATTACTTTGGGAGGTTTATCTAATGGTCCTAATAAACCTTCATGAATACCAGTAATAAATTCTTTATATGCACCTCTACCAATACAAATGATACCACCACCAGCGACTTCATCTTGTGAATCTTCTGGTGTTATTTCTATTTCACTAGGGAAGATTTTATATAAACCCATTACATCCTTTGCTTTGTATAGATCTGAACGCGGTTTGACTTCTTCAGGTTGCAAATCTCCTTGAGATTGTTGTTGTTCTTCCGTTTGTTCGCTCTTGCCATACGATGGAATGCTCTTAGTGACGAAATTCGGAACTGCACTCTTCCAAGAAGATGATGAGGCAGCTTCTTGTATTGGTTCTGATTCTTGTTGTTGAACTTGCTTTCCCTTGGATTTTTCTAATTCAGCTCTTCTTAAATCTCTAATCTTTTGAGCAACAGATGCTCTAATATCACCTTGTCTACTTTCACTAAATATTTCAAAATCAATAGCACTAGCATTTAAAATTGGTTTAATAAATTTTCTAAATACAATCAATGATTCTTCAAGAAAATCATTTGGTGGAGGTGCAATATAAATGGTTAATTTTCTTGGTAATTGATTAGTAGTATACGTAACTTCACTTAATTCACTCACAGAATTCATCCATTTCTTTCTAATTTGTTTCTGTTGATATTTATCATATGCAATTCCACCTCCAATCAGAGCTAATACTGTCCAGAATATCATCCAATTTCTTGATGGTAATGAAATTCTTGGAATACCCATCATTCTAAGTGCAGGATTTGAATAACCTTTCTTAACTGGAGGAGTTGGTTTGGCAGTGGAAGTAGAACCAGTAGTGGTAGGAGCCGTCTTTGGCCCTCCTTCTCCTGTTTCTGACATACTTTTGTGGGTGGTTAAAGGTACTTTTTCAGACTATTCAATAATCACTGAAAAATTCTCATCAACTTAACTGACTGACCGAACAAAGTAAGGGCCCCCAGGGGGAAGAAGTGTGGAAGCAAAAAAAAAAAAAAGAGAAGGGTCGTGTAAGTTAACCAAATTAATTAGCCATAACTTTTGCAACCACAGCGTCTATTGCTACCTATTTATAAAGAAGAATATGAAGAAGTAGCATCCAATAATAGCATTGATTCCTATGAAAGTAGTTAGGTTAAGTAATTATTTAATTCAATTAGTAAATCATCATCATTTAAATCTTTACCAATTATAACCAATTTATTTTCATTAATATCATCTAATAATTGACCACCTTCAATTATTTCATAAGTATCTCTAACCCCTTGTACCACTCTAACATCAGTAGTACCATCTTTCAATACTAATAATCCTTTAATACGATGTATTTCAACTGGTTTATTATTAATCTTATTTTCCCATAATATATATTGTAAAAACATTTCAAATTTATTAAAATCTTCCCTGTTATTAAAGAATGGGAAATCAATACAAATAGTACCAATTCTATCATCATGGAAAGTATGTTTATGTTTTATATGAATTGATTCTAAGAATTTAGAATCATTAGCTTCAAATGCATGTAAGTCTAATATCTTACTTAAATCAATATCACCAAAACTTGTTGTATAAATTGGTGATGTTTCATTGATTCTTCTTATTCTTTCAATTATATCTTGTACTTCATCCCCTGACTCTATTTTATCTATTTTATTTAATAGAATTGTATCAGCTAATGCTAATTGTAAATGGGCGGTAGTTATACCTTCTTGTAAATGTTTTTGTTCCATTTCAATCTCTTCCGGGGTTAATTCACCTTCTGGTTGTTGTTGTTGTTGTTGAGATGCAAGCAATTTCTGTTGTTTATGCCAATGCCCTCCAATATCATCTAAACATTTAACAATATGTTCAGAATCAACCACAGTTATAACTCCATCAATATAAATATTTGAAGCTAATCCTTCATCTAACCAAAACATTTTAGCAATTGGTGCAGGATCAGCAATACCAGTAGTTTCTAATAAGATATAATCAATCTTATCTTTGGAATTCTCAATTAAATTTTCAATTGCTAATACTCCATTATCTTTTACAGTACAACAAAGACATCCATTACCAATATCTAACCATTCAGTAACACTTTCATTTGTATCTTGAATTGTAACTGATTTTTCAATTATTGAAGAATCTCCAAATTCATTTAAGATAATTGCTAATCTTTTATTTGATGTTTTACCAATTCTATCAAGTAATGTTGACTTACCTGATCCTAAATATCCGGTTATAATTGTAATTGGGATCTTTTTAGATAATGTGGTTGGAGTCAGTGAATAAGGCTTGCTAGTAGTAGTTGTTATTGGTATCTTCTCTAGTTGAAGGGTATCTTCAAGTTCTGTTACTAATTGAGGTATTTCATCCATTTCTTGTCTTGTCTTGTGTGTTTTGGTTGTTAATTAAAGGAAAGAAGTGATGATGCAATAGAATATTCTTTTTTAATGCAGGGCATTTTTTTCAATACATAAATTCTCAACCTTATAAAATAATTACTCGACAATCTTCTAGTTCTTCTTTATTCCAGTAAAGATGAATTATCAAAAGATAATTGATGGTTGTTTGCTATTATTAATATCATATCATTTAATGATATCTCCTTATACAAAAGTAGAAGAATCATTTAATTTACAAGCAATTCATGATATTTTAAATTATGGAATTTATCCTCAACAATTAATCATTGAAAATTATGATCATATTAAATTCCCAGGGGTTGTACCAAGAACTTTTATTGGTAGTTTAATTATAGCAGGATTATCACAATTAGTTATCAAGGTTGATAAATTCTTAACCATTGATTTATTGTCATCGGTTGGTAAAGATCAATTGGAATTACAGACAATTGTTAGATCAATAATTGGACTTGTTAATATATTCATGTTATTAAAACTTCGAGATTCAATTAATAAAATAAGTTTTAAATACAAAAACAAGAAATCTAAATATTCAATTGGATTTTGGTATACAATCTTATTAATGTCTCAATTTCATTTATTATATTATTCTTCAAGAACATTACCAAATTTCATCGTATTACCATTGGTTAATTATTCAATTTCAAAATTAATTGTTGGTGATTTATCAGGTTTAACTTGGTTAGCATTCTGTGGGATTATATTCCGATTAGAAATTGGTTTATTTGCCGTCATAATTGCTTTGGTCTCTTCTATTATATTTGGACAATCAAATATATTCATTAATATTGTATATCTTGCTGCTGGTAGTTTGATTGGTGGATTAACTTCAATTTGTATTGATTCATATTTTTGGAATAGACTCTTGATTCCTGAATTAGATTCATTTATTTTTAATATTATAGAAGGGAAATCAAGTCAATGGGGAGTTGAACCTTGGCCAGCATATTTTAGACATTATTTATGGCAATTGTTTAGACCTCCAATTATTTTGTTATTGGCATTACCTGGTTTAATTAATGATCCAGCTGATAATGGCACAACTACACCTACAAAGACCAAGACAATCTTAAATCATCCAGCAAGAAATTCTTTACGAATTCTTTTCATTTCTTCATTATTATACATTATTGCAATGTCATTCCAACCTCATAAAGAATGGAGATTTATAATTTATACAATTCCAATATTCACATTACAAGCTGCAAATGGATTAACTAATATCTTCCATAAAACAACTAACTTAATGAATAAATTATTATTCTTAATTATTATGGCTGGAATTCTATTATCAACAATCTTATCTATTCAAATGGGATATGTTTCAAGTTTTAATTATCCTGGAGGAAATGCCCTTCAATTCACCAATAATTATATCACCCAAAATCCATCCAATTCCGACACTGTTATTATTCATATGGATGTTCCAGCTTGTATGACTGGTGTAAGTAGATTTGGAGAAATTCATAACAATCCTAATATCAAATATGATAAAACTGAGGATCAAACTCAATTAGAATCATTGTGGAATCAATTTGATTTCATTATTACCCATGATGAAAAGCTTGATCCAAAGTCTTGGGAATTGATATATACTGAACCAATATTTAAAGGAATTACAATTGAACCAATTGTAGAATTATTAATTGCTCAAAGTAAAGATAGGTCAATCATCATTAATCTTATCAAGAATATCATAGATGAATTAGTAAAGGGTGAATCAAATACTTTGATTAACTTGTTAAGATCAACTATTTTGACTGAAGATTATTTAAATGTTTATAAAGCATTAACTCCTCATGAATCGACAATGCATATCACTCCTGAATCAACAGCAAGTGAACCACAAGATATTGATCCAGAATCCCTTAAGAAAGAAATCAATCAACAGATCGATAATTTAGAAGAATCCTTTTCAGCAATGGGACAATGACCGTCTCACTGAACGAGCCATTGAATGAACCACGAACGGAATTAGTCCGCGAAAGAATAAATAAATGGGTGAAAGACATGGATGCGCAAACGATGTAGTATGGAGCATGGAGAAGATGATGACATGATGACCAAACCTACGAATTTATAGAGCTTTAATCATATTTTCATTTGTAAACTTCCTTTTGTAAACTTCTTTTTGTACACACGCCAACCACAAGTAATTATGCATCCAATGAATCTAGTCTCCCTTGTCTAGATCTAGTAGAAGCGTGGAATTAGGTGTAAATTAGATTTTCCAATCCCAAATACGTAGAACCACAAATAAAATCCCAATCAAATAGTGATCAATTGTAGAAAGTATACTTGGAATACAGCCCATAGTACATTTACATTCTTAAAATGAAGATACTGAACAATATATGAAATTCAAAAGTTCACATTGAGGTATTTTGGAAATGCTAGAATTCTTTTGTGGTTACTAGGTTTGATAGAAATTTACAAACCCCTCTTTTCAAATACGCCTTAGTTTTGTTTTGTGTTTCAACTAGTTTGTGGTTATGCAATTGTTATAGTATACAAAAAATCATGCAGATTTTGGTTGCAAATTTTTTGTGGTTGCAAAAAAATCTCAAGTATAAATAGACCTGGAAATCCCCTAGAATTCAAATTTTTTTGTTTTCTTCTTTTCCCTTTTTCTTCTTCTTTTCTTTTCTTTTCTTCTTTCATTAATTATCTCTTTCCAGATTATCTCATCTTTCTTTCAATCATTTCATTATTCATTCTTCATCCACTTCTTGTGTCATCTAGATATTCATTATTCAATCAATCATTTCTTTAGAAATTCATCCACTGCTTGTGTCATCCAAATATTCACTGATCTAACACCTTTGCCTTATCGTCATTTGTGAATTAGTTGTTCATATATTTATTCATCTACATCTTGTGAATCAGTTGTTCATACTAATATCCATCTACATCTTATGTCAGTTAAATGTTTTTTTGATCTACCATCTTTACTTCATATTCATTTATTAATTGGTTGTTCATACTATTATCCATCTACATCTTATGTCATCTAAACGTTCTTTTGATCTACCACCTTTATATTCATCTATTCATTGGTTGTTCATACTATT
>NW_026057485.1:0-13688 GCF_019202705.1 Hemisphaericaspora subhashii | reverse complement strand
ATTCTTCATCATTTTGTTCAATTGAAAGGATATCACCATATTTAACATTATTTATGGGAGAATAAACATAAGTACCTAATTGATTATCATATTTTATATTAGTAGCTAAGATAGAATAATCTATAAGTGTCTTTCTTAATGCTTTATATAATAAATCTAAGTTGTTTTGCAAGTCTTGATTATAAGTTGAAGTAACTTGAAAATTTCTATAAAACCCACAGGCAGTTCTACATCTGAAAAATGTTTCCATTATTCCAAGTGGTCTTGATGTAACTACATCTGGTACTAGTGGATCTGTAGTCATTTTGGCTTCTTAGTAGAGTAAAGAAGAAGAAGAGTAGAAGAGAGTAGAATTTTTCAGAGGATTAGTCAGAAGTATTTATATAATGTTGAAGATGAACAATAGAATCAACCCCTATAAAATTTTTATTTGGTCATAATGGATAATGGTAGTACAAAAGTAAAGTATTAACGAGACTATACGACTAAGCCAATTAGTTTTAGCGGGAACTATACAATGGACATATATATTGCATATCCATGGAAATAGGTGGTAGTATACTATGAATCCTATTGGATGTTTACGTTAACAGTTACTGATAGTTTATATATGGTTATTTAGTCTGATCTAACTCTAAGAGAATGAATGAAATATTTTTTTTTTATTTTTTTTAAATAAATTGTGTGGGGATTTAGGTTTTGTTCGCGAATTGTCATTGGAGATAGAGTCGCGACATCATTGTGGCGCACGTTCTAGTGAGGTAACGCGTATTTTATGTTGTAATTACTAAAAGGTAACTTTATTGATTGACTAATGATATAGTGTACAAAGTTGTCTCAATTGAAAAGATTTGGCCTCTAAGTGTCTTGATCCGTTCTGGTAATTGAGTATGAATATAGTTTTACAAAGTCAATACTTATAACTCACAAAATATAATAATAACTGAATAATATAAAAAGAAAAACATATAAAACTAAAATATAAAAACTTCTGAAACACTAATAATGTTTCATTTCTTAAAAATTGATAATAATTTGATAATAAATTGGTATCTGTTTAGCGAATGTAATAGCCTAAACCAGCCAAATGTAAATTATAAGTAGTAGTGATCAAACAATATACAAATTATATATAGAATAGTCCATGCCCTCCTCCCTTACATTCCATCGTAGATGAAGATTATTACATCCACTTCTGTAGTTCCCACCGTCGTCGAGACAAAAGTGAGAACTTTTCATGCCTGCATATTGTCAAGGATATACGATACTCCTAATGGATAGTAGAACGTGCGACACAATGGTGTCGCGACTCTATCTCCAATGACAATTCGCGAACACTCCCCTGGAACCTGAAGAGGATAGATATGATACCGGGAAATCAGTAAGAAAAACAGTAACATATCGATAATGAAGGTTCCCATTCGAATTGGATCCAAAATAAGAGGCATTGAACTTGGAAATGCTCCCCTTCAACAATTGCAGCCAAAGTGTGCCAACGATTTTAACACAATTCTCGGTGGTGATCACGATAGTATCTCATAAGTCTTCCTGCAGTTCCATCATAATAATATTCCCCGAGGTATTGGCTGTACAGGATAGAATTCAAGTTAAACTACTAAATTCCCTATCACTGTTAATACTATCAACGATGAACTACTGGCTTTAAGACAATTCTTAATCTTATCGCGGATTAATCTCATCTCTGACTATTGATAAAGTACCATCTACCAACAAAAGTTCTAGTGAACAATGGAGGATAACCGAGAGCTTTGGTGAGTAAATCAGCAACATTGTTTTGGTAGTAATCCGAATGAATTGACAAATTCTTGTGTTGAATCAGCAATAGTATTTGGTCATTAATCCAAACTACTCACAAGTTATTGTCTTCGAGATTCATTTGCCTGACATATATCATACAAATGTCCACCAGCCTAAAGCTAGCAGAAATCTTCCTGTTATGAGTGATCTTCACAATGGGATGATTATCTCGAAATTGGTAGGGTGTGGTTTCTTGAAGCCAACATTATGAACACTCTTAATGCAGTTACGAATAGGTTTCAGCTACTACCATTGGTACCAGCATCGGCAGCCATAAAACAATTAATGACATTCTTCTATTTATTAGAACTGCAACAGACCTAATTTCCATCAAGGTATATCGAGAACCCAGTGAACGAGTAACTCTCACCAATAGGAACAAAAGAAGCATCAGCAAAAGCGTGGATAACAAAGTTCTTTATCAATCATCTTAGTTAACCAAGAAGGTCAACAAGCTTAGATTTCAGGATCACTGAACTAGGCATTGTCTAAGATATGACAAATCACTTGTGCTTGGCATTGCCTTTAACCTACCGAGGGAAGTAACAGCATATAAGTTTGTGGAAAGGTGTTTCAAGTTAACTACCGGAATAAATCCACGGCAAACAATAAAGGTTATTAGCATTATTCAAAGATCATCATCACTTTCGACATTGAAGTACTACTTCACGTCCTTGGTGACGACACTTCTCGTTTCTTTAGTATCAACTTTAAGAACCTTTGGAATTCCAGAACCATTTTCGATTTTCATCGTTAATGTCCGATGGAGCAAAGCTCCCCTGATTAAGGATTGTTCCATTCTAGATTCTCCTAAATCCAATAACTAAGTAATCCAGAATGAGCTAATGTTCAACTTGAATTTATCACCTAACTTGTTCATAAAATCGTTGAGGATTTCCTTGTCGGAATCAACCACCAATAGATCATCAAAATATGTGCTATGACATAATATTGATCTATCATTTTCGAGTACGAATAGATCCTCTGTATTCTCACATTTTGTTAACCCCAATCCGTCAAGAATCAGTTCATGGACGTATAACCCAAACACAGCTCGTTTGAGACCATAAACTACCTTGTTAAGCTACCAACAGACTAAAACTCAATCTTGTTAAGGTACCAACAGACTTGAACTCAATCTGTCATCCATTGTAAAGCCAATAGGACGATCAATGAAATTCGGGGATGTTATTTGGGAAACAGCATTCAAGTATTCAAACTTGACATAAATGTGAATAATACCCATTTCGAACATTAAGTTCAATGGTGAGGATTCTAATGGATATGGGATCAGTCATTGGCAATTGTGACCATTAAGGTATCAACTATGTTCCAATAACTATACTAACCCAGTATAACACAAATTAGATTTGTGCTAATCTTATTTTGGATCATCCTTCCTGTGTGTACCCAAATGGCTGGAACTTGCCTTACACTTTGGAAGGTTAGACAACATCGAAGACTTCAAATCAATGAGAATCTCAGCTTTCTTAGATGAATACAATTCTTACCTTCGTACTCAATGAATTACAATCGTTTGGATACAATTGTTATGTTCCTTCATTGGCCTAGTACTGAAGACGTTTCTCTCAATTGGATATAAATCTAATTACTAACTTCGAAGCAATGATTGGATGTGGAAATCTGGTTGATTGAAAACTCTTCTTGCAAATATTGCTCCCTGGAGTGGGTGAAGATCAAAACACATTTCCACGTCTTGTATCAGGATTTTGATGTGTCGGGTAATCCGGTTTCTTCCTAGGTTGCTAGCATATACAGATTGAGACTAAACTTGCACGATTTCTCCCCTTGAATCCAAGTTGTACTCATCGTGAAGTCTATTGATCTCGACTGAAAGTTCTGGAATGGCTAATTCATGTTCAGTCAGATTGCCAGTAGAAGTATCGGGTGAGGCTTGCACTCGTCCACTTGTAGGAATTTCTTCCTTCGCAGTTCGGATGCTCCCCCATTGACTTCAGTCTGTGACGGCTCGGTTATTTCCCGTTCAAATGAAGCCAATGTCGAATTGTCGAAGGTTGAGCTTGCAATTCACCATAATGTTCTCCAAGTGTCGGGTGCTGTTTGTGGTTTGCTATGGATGAATATGGTCGATTCGCCACTAGGGTACTTTGCTCCCCAGATTGTGTAGAAGAATTTGAAGATTCTTCCACATCCTCTTAGATTCTGGTTGACAGCCAGGCACTTTGAGGTTTCAGACCACTTTTGAGGTAACTGAACAATTCTGGTTTGTCTCTTACTAGTTTATCTACTCTGTCAGGATATTCTCCGTCAAGGGTATTAAATCAGTAAGTGGTCCTGAAGGTTGAAGTGATTAGTTAGCAGCGGTTGGTCCATCAGACTTGCATTCATCCATCTTATTTGATACCTAAGTATCATCTTTCTGTAGAATGGGAGTATAAGATGAATGAGATGCCATAGTACCTGGAGTGGCACTGGCGACTGGAATGGTTGCTGGGTCATCTTCCATGGGAGAAACTTCTGTGTCATTAGTCGAATCTTCCATGTCTTGAACTTCAGGATCATTGGGAGTAAAGAAGGCCTTGCGGCTTGTATCTTCGAGATATCTGTAATTCTCACCATTAATTAACAGATCTGCCCGTTTAAAACCATCGATAACCCCGGAAATTCTCCTCTCTATTATTCTTAGTATCAAGAAACTTAGCATTAAAAAAATGCTTGCTTGGTTGACCATTTTGAACTATGAGAATCTTTATATGTTGGAATCAGTTCACTATCCCATGAAGTCACTTCAACTATCGGTGGACAAAACCTCTCAGGGTCAATCCTCGATGTATTGGTGTCTTGCGGAAAGAGCGATGTCGATATAACATCAACCAAGCTACCAATCATAAGTATCATCTCACATTCATGAATAATTCAAAAGGAGTTTAACTGAGTTTCAATGGATCACAAAACGATATGTGATTTTAACATAAACGGCATATTCAAACATCTCACGTAACAAGGCAGTACCTCGTTAAACCTGTTGGGCAAGTTAATTACACCACTGTGGATATTATAAATAATAACCTCGTTCGGTGCTTCTCCCATCCCAGACATTTCAGATGAATAGGAAGGAGTAACTTCTTTGGATATTCCCAACGCCATCAAAAAAGTCTTGCATTGCAAGTCTTTTGCAGTATCTGACCAGAAAGCATGAATATGCTCCCCTGGAAAGGTATTGTCGAGAAACTTGAGCTCTTGGATAAGACCGTCAGTAATGGCTTTTAGTGTAGATCTTAATAATGGTAAAACCAATAAAATGATCACTTAAGGAGTAAAGTAATGCTTTTCAGAATTAACAATCATTAGACCCATAATATCGGAATTGATCCTTTCTGCCCTTCGGGTAGAAGGTATTTGGGTTGATGAATGAGAAACTTGCTTGTAATTTGAATATTTACAAATTAGACAAGAAGAATTTCCTATGAGCTTCGTTATCCTTAATCACAGCCTTGATATTCCTATCACGAACTAAGTTCTCTAATTTCCTGATTTGATATGTGGTTGGAATCCACATTGTGGTATAGATCATGCACACCGAAGTGTAGACACTCGATCTATTCCTTAGTCTGATAGGTGACTGGCAATTGAATCTTTTCCAGATTCTTGGTTCTTCTTATGATAGATCCAAGCAGCAAAATAAAGTCTGCAGATCCAGGACTAGGTTATTTCATCGACTATGAAATCCAAATCTAACATATCATATGTAGATGAAGCTCCTTAAACAATACTACAGTTCCCATAATGGATACCATGGTTTGCTTCAAAGTTGCTAAATTAATGGATAAACAACATCACATCGACAGCTTAGTACCTTTAACATGAATTACCATATCACCAGCACCACACTTTCATTGTCAACGGAACTATAAGGAAATGTAAACTGCAAGTCTTCCAACTTTCTATAGTTAAGTTCTTGTTACCAAACCATGTACTATTTTGTCAGAATCGTATTTGGACAGCATGTTTCGAGAACCATTAACCTTTAAGTTCATCAAGTCAACGTCAGTTTTATCAGTTGCAAGAATAAACTTGCGTTAGTGAAGAAGGACGATAATGCAATCAACATGATTCGGACCTTCGAACCATTACTGATTCTAGACCAATCGAGCTTACTCACAATGAAGCTTTTGGCTACTTGTTAATCAGCAGTCTTCCTCTCACTAACTCGTATCACTGTACCATAGAGAATATTCTCTCCCAACCATTCCCAACAATTGTTGACTCAAAATGCATTGGCAATAGAAATTACATTCTGTCCGACATCTTTTCAATAGTAAAACTTCCTGTAATTTGAATATTTGCAAATTAGACAAGCATGAATTTCTTATGAATATAATACCAATGGGTACATTGTAGTCATCAAGATGAACATCTAAACCTCAAGCAATTTTCGGGTTGTATAATACTCCCCTAGAATCAAGCAAACAATACATCCTGGAAATTTTACCTTCCAAGAATTGGAACACCAATGTAAAATACAAAGGATTTCTGGGTACAGAACTATCTCTTTTGGACTGCACTACCTTTTGAGTCCTATTAAAAGGATCTTGACCCGAGAAGTTACGGTTGTCTTGCGACGTCCGATATCTTCCGTATGCCAATATTAATCATGGATGATAGATAATTTATCCACAATTGTATTGATTCCATACACAATTCCATTGAAGGAGTTGTGTGAAACCTTCAAAATCTGCATCTTAATAAGAATGAGAATTTGACTTACCAGAATTTTCAACACCAGCAGTAAAGCCAGCATTATTCTGCATCAATCATCCAGACTTCAGTTAGACTGTTGTCTGAACCTTGATCTTTTAATTTCATGTGGAAATATGGGAAAATTCTTGGACTCTTTGGAGGAATGATTTCGCCAAACTAATACGTTATGAATAACGCATTTGACTTCTAATCTGATAATAATTTGATAATAAATTGGTATCTGTTTAGCGAATGTAATAGTCTAAACCAGCCAAATGTAAATTATAAGTAGTAGTGATCAAACAATATACAAATTANGATAAAGATAATTACATCCACTTCTGTAGTTCCCACCGTCGTCGAGACAAAAGTGAGAACTTTTCATGCCTGCATATTGTCAAGGATATACGATACTCCTAATGGATAGTAGAACGTGCGACACAATGGTGTCGCGACTCTATCTCCAATGACAATTCGCGAACAAAAATATAAAATCACGTGATAGAAAGTTCACGTGCGACCAGAAATGATAAACGTCATCATCCCTGTTCTCCCTCAAGATCTCCTTCCATTTCTTGAGTAACTTTCTTATTGAATTTCTTCTCAACTTGTCTTAATGATTTCTTCCAGTTACTAGCAGCGAGAATTGGACTGTCTTCAAAAGTATACATTGGTTTCAATAAGTCTCCGTTATAAGATCCTTTTTCAATTCGTCCATTTAAGTTTCTTAATTGGTAAGCGCCATTAGAATTGACTTTTACTACTTGGTATGGTCCGTCATATTCAGGATCTGTCTTCTTCATCTTCCTCTTCTTCTTTAATACCCATTGACCTTTACTATAACCTGCTGGGATACCGAATAGTTGTTTCAATAAATTCTTCATCTTCAATCTTCTTGTTTTCAATTCAGTATTGGTGTCCCTTGTTTTATTCATCATATCCAATTGGTATAATCTAATAAAGTGATTATCAAGATCATCCCCTTGGTCCTCCTCGGGTTGTGTTTGTGGATTTTCCCTTTGATATTCTTCGTACATTCTTTGGCCAAATTCATCGACAGGAGTGTTGTGTCCAAAGGCTAGATAATAGGGTGTGCTGTTGAAAATTGTTGGGGTGGTATTGTAAATGTTAACAGCATGATCTAAAAATTCGGGCCAAGCGTTCATTGTTCCATTTGTTAAACCTTTCAAGATCTTCTTGATTAAGCCGTTGGCTTTTTCGACTCGGCCGTTGGTCATGGGATGATAATTTGAGGCGAGTTTATGTTCAATTTGTAAAAGATTACATAAAGTCCGAATAGTGTCGTTGACAAAACTGGTTCCATTATCGGTGATGATTTCTTTGGGTCTTCCAAAAAGTTGATATATTGCTCTGATTAATTTGTTGGTGTGGGTTGCTTCCATTGTGGCAGTGGCAGTCGCATATACAAGACCAGTAATATATTCAACAGCTACTAAAACATATTTCATATCGGCATATTCATTGAGAATAATAAAATCGAATCCCCATCTCTCAAAAGCGTTTAAAGGTTCTAAGAAGAAAAGTTCTCATTGGACTCTTGAAAAGGTTGAGTGGGTTTGACAATATTCACAGTGATTAATGATATCTGTAATGATGAGTTTGTGGTCGGGGTGCCAGACATTCATGAGAGTGAAATAGTCTGTAACTCTTACTGAAGGATGATGTAAATTATGGATCCGGTGTGCTTCAACTTGGAATTCGTCTCTGGTAACAACTCTGACTAGTTTATTCTTGATGATGATGTGGAGTTCATTGTCTATTACTGTAAAGTTATGAAATGGTAATTGTTCATCGTCTCCACTTTGTTGTGCTCTTTCTTCATGGTGTTGTTTGATTTCCTCAAGATTTGTTTCAGCTAAATCGTCGGTTCACCAATGAGTATATGATCTAAGTCATGCACCAAATACACTTTAACGTTTGTATCAAATGGTTCTGGTAAGATGATGATTGCTTCTTCAGTGATCTGTTGTTGTTGATTAAATGCTGCTGTTGTTGTAATTGGTTTCTTCACTTTCCTGATTTTATAGCCTTCAAAGTATTTCAATAATTCATAATCCATGAAATTCGCAGCAGCTCCTGAATCGAGTTTGATCTGAACAACTTCGGAATTATCTTTAGTGTTGGGCGTGCGTAGGCCTCGCCGTCTTGATATCTAAATTCTGATTTTGATCATTGTCATTATCATCTTCATCGTCATCATCCTCACTGAAATCAATTAAATATTCATTGTGGTTATCATCCTTTGGGTTTTCTGGGTCATCAACAAGTTCTTCATTTTGCAATTCTAAATCATAGATGCCGGTTTGGCCTCTGGGTTTTCCCTTGTAGTTGAATTGTTTTGTTGATTTCGTTTTATCCTGGTGTTTCTTCTTGGGGTTGGGTGTTGTGGTCTGACATTCACATTTTGTACGACATTGACAAGATGTAAATTGTTTTTGATAATTGGGCTTCAGTCTGTGTTGTTGTTGGTAGTTCTTGTAAATTGGTAAGATTGGTAGTTCGGGATTATGTGGACTCTCGATGTCTGGTGGGAATTTAACACCCATGAACGCCTTTTGTAAATCTTGGTAAAAATTTGCTTGAGGTGAATTTTCAAGATCAAATAATACAATTCTATCTCCAAAATTGTATTAGTCTAATTTTCCAAAAATAACATTCCTAGTGTGAACAAATGAATTTCCATAAGGAGTACATTTTCTTGCTTTACTACGTAATTCTTTAATAAATTCACTAACAGGTTGGTTTGGTTTTGGCGTGACATTGATGAAATCGTTGTTCCTAGCATAGTTCTTGAATGATAAGGTACAATTTTCAGCTACCATAAGTACAACGTCTCTCCATTGGATACCTTTTACTGGATCTTCAGGGAATCTAAGTTTGCCTTGGTAGGCATCGTCTAAATCACCAGCAAAATAAGGACAGGCAAGTTTTCCCCATTGGAATTGGTCAATAAACATCGTTTCAAATTTATTTTGTAATTTGACCATTTTGTTAATAACTTGTTCGTCATTAGATCCATCAATAACTTCTCTTTCATTGATCTGATAAATACCTCGTGGTGGACTTTGGTTTGAGATATGCTTGGGACATTCAACTTTGTTCATTTTCATCGTTGGCAAGAATCTCTTGACTAAGGCTTCTAATTCAGTGGTAGGTCTGGGGGGTGGTGATGATTGTTGATCAACAGCTGCTGGAACGTCTAGAGTTGCACCATTTTGCATTTGATAAACGGTTTTAGTCAATGAATTTAAAGAAGTATCAATTCTTTTGAAATAACCAAGAAAAGTCTCATTTTCACCCTTAATAAAAGTTTCAGCTTCATCAAGTTCTTCCTTAGTGTTTTCGAGGTCAGAATGTTCTTCCTCTTCTTCCTTTTTAACTTGCAGGACTTCAGTTTCAAGATCAATAATTCTTGGAACAACATTTTTGTTGAAGCTTCTGTTGACTTCGCTGTTGTAGGCTTTAAAACGGTTTTCAACATCATTCATGATTTCAGTCTTGAATTCTTGTCTGAATAAAATTAATTGTTCTTTCATGATATCCAAGAATTTCTGAGCCATTGGATCAATTGGTTCATTGGTAGTTGGAATAGATGATGATGGATTGATGTCCTCACCTTGAGGATGGTTAACTGGAGCTGGAGTAGTGTTTGGAGACATGTTTGGTTGCGAAAATTTCTTAGTTATCTTTTTTTTTTTTTTTCTTTAAACGGTATCGATTAAATTATACACTAAAATTATAAACTAAAATATATAAACTGATACTGACCCTCTGATACATATAGGGCATAACGTTCTGTAGAAATGGTAAAAACCTTTTATAGGCACTTAGGTGTATGATAAAAGCAACATAAGTAGTGTGAGAGTCCAAGACCAGCAGGACTGGGTTGTATACTCACTAAAAACCATTGGTACGAGTTGGCTGGGGGGATAAAGCGTAAATGATTTAGGATGGGGTTAAGCTTTGGATAGCGCTGGGTGGAGATGAATTTGGGATGGTTGTGTTGGTTAAAATGTTGGAGGGGTAGCCATTAATGTAAATCCTTATGAAAAATCGAGATTTTTGTACCCTATATAGATAGAGATAAAACAAAAACTAAAAAAATAAAAAAGAGGAGAAAGAAATCTCTAATAATACAAAAAAGTCCTCTCAAGGTAAAATAATAAAATTACGCCAAATATTAATTCAAACGTTTATTTCATTTATTTATCAGAAAAAAAAAAAAAAATTGATTTAAGTGTGAGTGGATTTTTTAATATAAATTTGTGACCATATCCACTTTTTTTTTTTTTTTTTTCGACATTTTATTTTGGCCTTATTTCCAACACCTTCCAACATTAGCTCTAGCTTAAACAAAAAAGCCTTATTAATAACTATTCATCTATTGACTATAGACTATGAGTGTTAGACGACCCGGCCGATCTTCTTCAACAATACCATTTCTTCTTCTTATTCCCTCCTTTTTTTTGCGGCAATAGCTGGCGGCAGTTTCAAAACTCGTTTCAGCGGCCTCGTAAAAAAATTCATTATTGGAAGCCATCGAAAAAAATGTACGGATTGTATCGCCTATTGCACTTATTGAATTGGCGATAATTTGTGGCAAGGCGACTGAAAGATTGTTAGTAGTTGTTATATAAAAAGTATATTTTTGGACTTACTAATTAAATTAGCAATATATCTTGACATATTAAGTTGTAATTAATCTTTTTTTCTTAATTAGTTCTATTACCTTCACTTTTTTTTGTTTTTTTCGCTCAATTTAAATCATTTTATAGTAAAGAAAACAAAAACTAAAAAATAAAAAAGCGGAGGAAAAAATTTAAAACAAAATTTAAGCGCCAAAAACAGATTGCCCAAAATAAAAAAAAGAATGATTTTTTCAAATTCCCAACAAAATTTTCGTAATGTGTTCTTCTATTCTGTTTGGTTGCTTGTTACACTCTGTCTTATAGATATAATTAATAGTAATTAAACAGGAACTCAGAGACTAGTTGTTCGGTTTCCTTTTTGAAATCGTAAAAAATATTTTATTTTTTATCCCAAAACTAAAAGTAAGGTACCAGAGTTAAAAAATATTTTATTTTTTATTTTGTTTTTTTATTATTTATGGTTTGGTTGTAATCTGGAAATTGTAGACGACGTAAAGTCTTTAACTCTGATCTATTGTTGTTGGAATAAAAGTGATAATTTGATTAATCTATTAAAAAGAAGAATATGTAAACTTACAAATTCTGTATCTGAGAATCCCAGCGGTATAAGTTTTTGATTTTAAACAGTTTTTAAGAAAAAAAATAAAAAAATAAAATAAAAAATAAAGTTTTTCGGAAATTTCCTTTTTTGGTCCTCCAACCCGTAATGAAAATAAAAAATAATTAAGTCATGAATTTGTCAGGGTTATCGGTCCAATTAAATTAATATTATCTTCTGCCAGCGTAATTGGAATTCTAGACTCTGGACTAACTTTTGTAAAATATTCGTCTGTCATTTTTTCTCAGACAATTATTATTTTATTTTGCAGCCTATTATTTTACATAATTATAATTGTGTCGTATAGTAACTTCACTTCCGTTAGGTATTCTCAGAAAAAAAAAAAAAAAAAGTTAATCAGGAATTGGTAGTTACACGACAGCGGAGCCAAATAATAGAAAGTACGAAATCGAACAATATTAAGGTAAATTCCAATCATATGAAAATGAAGAAATATGAATCTTGGCATGAATGAAGAAGATCATCATGAGATTCTATAGCTGTATTAAGAAATGATGGTGTATTTAGATATTATAAAAGGGAGATAATTCTAGCGAATTATCGGTGTTTTAAGGTATATAGAAATCAAGTATAATTTATAGGAAATGGTATATGAAATGAATGTTTATTAAGTTAACGGAGGAGTCTAAGTAGGGAATCTATGCTATTCGACATCTATAGCATATATCCGGAAAGTGCTATATTTTACCCCTTATAAAATCATCGGGTCAATTACTGTTGCCGGTCAATGGTATATTTCTGTTTAATTGAAATTGTTTGTTTCTTAGTTGTTTAATTGAAATTGTTTGTTTCTTAGTTGTTTAATCGGAGTTTTTTAATCTTTTTATATTGTACAAGCTAAAGTGGCCGCTGTTGTTAACTGATTTTGTGAATCACGTGCTTAGAAATTTAGAAAAGAAGAAGGTTTATATCTTCTCTCTTTTCAAAAAGAATTCATATAATTCTTTATATAACTTTTCTTTTAGAAAACCAATCAACTACTTACATTAATTTAATAATTAAATACATTGAATATTATCGTTATATTTCCTAACCCTAATTCAATACTTATTCTAAATTAGACAAGATCAACGAAGGTCACTCGAACTAGAACAAGACCCCGTTAATTCGATTACTGAACGTACCACAAGTATTTAAACTTGTTCTTTAATTCAATTAACAAAACCTATAAAATATAAATCAATATTTTATATATCCGGATTTCCATCAAGAAATTAATTTCTTGTTGAATATAGGCACTAGTTAATTCTAAGTGTTTATAACTTTCAGATAGTTATCATAGTATCTGAAATTTCAAATTATCTAAGAGACAGATAAAGAATTAACACCCAGTCGACAATTGAAGAAAACCACAGGAAAATCGACAAGCTGACCAATCAAAAATCAGTTAACAACACCGCCTAAAAGGCGGCCCGCCGCTCACTGTTGAGTGAAAGAAAAAATTTAATAAGAACAAATGAATTAATACACAATAAATAACTAATATAACAATAAACACTAACAAAAATGACAACAAACAGTAACAAATATCTAAGGTGAGAATATTTCAGGATAAACTTCATTCTGAGTCTTTAACAAAAATGACAACAAACAGTAACAAATATCTAAGGTGAGAATATTTCAGGATAAACTTCATTCTGAGTCTTTCTCTTGTTCTCGCCTAAAAACACGTGCAAATTAGAGGCTTTAGTAACCCTTGAAAGTGCAACATATAATTGACCGTGAGAAAAAGCTTCTGAAGATAAATCCAAGCCAACTCTAGTCAAAGATTGCCCCTGGGACTTGCTTCCCAATGAGGATTGGAGGTAAAAGTAATGAACAAAGACGGATGTCCAAGATATCTACATATAGCCATGGCA
>NW_026057205.1:0-13690 GCF_019202705.1 Hemisphaericaspora subhashii | reverse complement strand
TTACCCAGCCTAAATCAATCAATACAACCCCTTAGATTTGGAGATTTGGTAGCGCTGTGCCTTGTATCTGCTTAGGTATGGACACTCCGTTACAAAAGCGCAAATGGTTTAGTGGTAAAATCCAACGTTGCCATCGTTGGGCCCCCGGTTCGATTCCGGGTTTGCGCATACCTTTTTATATTTTTGATATCTACATGCTTTTGTGATTTTAAAATGTTGTGTAAATGATGTATTTGTATGAGCAGGATGTTCGGAAAACCAATTTTTGGAGGATTAGACTTTTTTAGCAGTATTTTTTGTGAGGACAAAACTTTATTTTTCCGAATTGAGAACGTGCTGCGAAATATGGTGTAATTCCTATTTAAGTACAGCTTTATAACTAGAGTTGGAACCAAGCGAAGTTGGGAGGTTATATGGTGGAAATAGATAAACTCCAGGAGCTGGAGGTGGTATTGTAAAAGATTTGAGTATGTTGAGATATGTGCTAATGCAAGACTTCTTACGTGAAGAAATTAGCAGCTGAGATTACTATTGTGAATGAGAATAATTAAGTGTTGGGACTATGAGTATCGTTTCTGTATTGTAAATAATTAAGTGCTGGGAACATAAGCAGTGTTTTAATATTGTAGTAAAAAGTGGGTCTGTCAACAGCTCATGTTTATTAAATGAATTGTAGGAAATTGCAATGAGAAAATTTGACTATAAAAATATGTGAGTTTTTTCTAGAAAGGAGTTTTATTTGATATTGTTTAAATATGGATTTTAATAGATATTAAAGGGGTGTATTTGTAATAGCTATGTTCTTCCTTATCATCATCTTCTAATCTTGGAACAAGTACTTCCATTTCTAACAGAGTATATAAATTAAAGATCCCGCTCATACACCAGGTTAGTCTGAACCTCATTTGTCAATTGTGAAACATTAGGCAGCGTCGAAGTAGCTTTGAACCTCGTTCTACAAACTGGTAGTATACAATTAGACTAACTGAAGATAAAAAGGAAGAAATAGTATGAATTCATATAATAATTCATTGTAATTCTCGTAAGCAACAAGCCTTCATTCATTGTCTGAAGATATACGAACTAAATATTGTTTAAGAAGAAAATCAAGTAGATGAGATGAAAGAAATCTGATCTTTTCAGAGTCTCGCAATAGACAGACAGCTATAGGAGGTTCTCAAAAACATTTAGCATCCAATAAGGGATNTAGGGAGTAAAAAAAACTAGTTTACTATTTCTTAATCATTCAGTTTCAGCAAAGGAAAGAAAAGCTTTGGTTAAATTGCTTCTTGGTGATCTGACTGTCTACCCCAGCTGAGTATATTTAGTTCTCGCTAAGCGAATAAATCTGAACTAAAATCGCTTTTCAAATTTGAACAATCTGAATCTAGATATTATTTTGCGACATTTCAATTTTATAATCAAGAAATAATAATTTTATTTAAACAATATGGAACGATACCCGATAAGCCGATTATTGTGTCTTATAATGGACTAATATATTGATGGTAAGTAGTACCTAACGACCAACAGTAACAAGACTCGAGACAATGAACAAAAAAGTGGGGCAACGTCATTAATTTTAAAAAATGAATTGTTGGGTAAATCCTCGTTTGCAGATTAGCCCTAAAGATAGGTTATCAACCTGTCAATAGGAACTTCTGTTTAAAAAGCAAAAATCAACCATTTTGGTTGCCTAAGCCACGGGGCTATGTTTGAGCCTATCGTGGTGCATCACGCTTACTCTGTGTTGAAAGCAAGTATTCCCTAGTGACTATTAAACAAGATATCACATAATCACCATTTTGAAAATTTTCTGGAATCTGTCAACAAATCTGTCAAGAAATATGTCGACATGTAGTCGTGGAAATTGACTTCCACTTGTTCCCCTCTCTAGTTTGAGGGCATTCAGCTACCTTACTGTAATTTTGTGAACTTTTGCTGAAATAGTTGCACCTCTTTTATTGTCAAATGATTACTAATTGACTAGAAAATAAAATATTTCTGATTAATGTAATAATTAATGTGGCTTAAAGTTGAAATTATTTTGCAAATCTGATTGTTTTTAGAACACTTCCCGGATTATCAATGCATGGTGTATGATTAGCATGATTTTCGTGTCTGCGCAGCTGTACAATAACCATACAACGAAGGAGCTCTCGTATGCAAAGAAACCAACATATTGTCTGGTGTTGATATTCTTGCATTCCCGAACAAAGGCATCACAATAGGCTCTTTTTAATGTCGCGTGAAAAAAGCAAGTATAACCAATAAGATTTTTGCAACAAAGCTGTTTACACTTTGTAAACAAGCCACATGTAGGTAGTTACAAAGCAATATAATGTTATGAATGGCGACATATATATAATCTCCGGGAGTCAGACACAGAAGAAGGTAAACCACGAAATTGAACGCAGCCACTCCCAGTCTTTTGACTTCTCTTGCTCTGTAGAAAAAAGGGTCAGGTTAATGAGAATCCGCTTTAGGTGTGGGGCCTAATGCAGGGGCTGCAAAGAAATGAAAGTTTCAAGTTCAAGAAATTGAGTTTACTGTAAGGGTCTGAGGCCCTCTAGTGCATTCAGAAAGTGAACGTGGAATGGACTCTCCACAAATGCTTACCTAAAACGCTCACCTTCCTAATGGAGAATCGCACCCTTGTTTAATTATTTTTTGTGTTTGATTCTTTCTCTAATAATTTGGGAAATATTCTCAACGATTGTTAAATACAATTGCTTGAGTAATAATTTCTCGTTTCCGATTGTTCTAAACATGATTTAATTAACTGCTATTGTTTTTTAGACTTACACTTCCGAGAATATATTCACATGCAATTCTGGCCCCCACTAAGCATTACTAATTCTTCATTTATTAATTAGAATATCAAATTAATCATTAATTATACACACAAACCAGGTTGCATAGGCTCCAAATATAAAAATTACACCCATGCGTCAATTCCAGAGCAGTCTGCCGCCTTTTCTGTAGGTCTAAGAAAATATTCTCGTATGTGGCGTGGAATGTGCGTTTATGCGCAAATGAGGTTTCGATCATGCAATCGAATGTTACGTAAATGCACTGCAATGCATACAGGAATAATTTTTTTCGTCCCTTTTTCGAAGCGAAATTTCAGTGCTTCTTGCATCGGAGATCTCTATAGATCACCGAAGCTTGCTGCTTAAGAGTTCATCAAGAGATATTTAACCTTTAAACAAAGCTCAGGGTTTACTTTCAAAGCATAGATTTGAGTTGGTATTGTCCTTTGTTCGAACTGAAATTACTTTAACTGTATTTTTCAGAACCGGTAAAAAATATTTTTCGAAGAAAGTTAAAATCTTGGCACAGGAGTTAAAAAAAAGTATGTACGAAAGGTGAAATCGGTGATGTGTCGCATTTATCGCACTAATATAGGAATACAACCCCATAAGGGGTCCTGGGCTGCATGCTTTCCAGCTCGTTACTTGCATTTCTCACGAACTTTGATGGATCTGATACGACAAGCTGCTTCTATAATCAAATGTTTTTTTTCGTTGACATCAAGCTCCGATCACTCATAAGGTATTGTCGGGGTTTGCAACTGAAATTCAGCCGACATCCGCGGTGTATTTCGGCGGGCTGTTACTAAATATAGATATAGCGGTCATTCCGACAAACCGGCGTGTCTGGATATTTACAATACTGACAGGTTCGAAAGCTGTATTTCTTTGCACTGGATGGGCCCTTGGTTTTCTTCAGTATAGTTTGGACTTGTTTTTAAATGCAAATTCTAGCGGTGATGATTAAGGGGAAGACCCATGAGCCTCAGTTACGCAGCAAATGCATGATAGATGCGAAATCTAAAATGCCATACAGGGGTTTGAAAATTAGTCACCTCAGCAACACACAATATCAATTTTTTTTTTTGGCTGATCGATGTGAAAAAATAATTCTGGATCTGCGTTGGAATGCTCGGCAAATTTTTTGTACAAGAAATCGTCTGGAGCGCCGTAATTGACAAATTAAACTGAATTAAACTTCATATCTATTTATTCATCCTTTGAAATCGGCTTCAATTGTCATACCGGTAATATATGAGCTCCTAGAGTATATTGATGACACCCTCACAAGTTGCGAATGAAGTCCATAAATAATATTGCCGTCTTTCGCAACGCAAAAAAAAAATGGTGTGATACCTTAAAACTAAATAATATCAACAATAAGTTGTAAAAAATAATCTTGCATAGATCCCAATGTGCATGATCGCATTCTCAAAAATATATTATTTTTTTTTTAATTAAACAGAAATGCGAAATGACGAATGGGTTTTAGTCACCATTTCAAATATGATCAAAGCGCAGTTACCGCATATTTGCTGCAAAGGGAAATTCTACAAACAACCGAGCTTTAAACAACAAAGCAACCCAAACGCGCAAAATCAAACATGCGCTTAACAAACTATGTTACCGATTCTTTTGAATAGAATCCTTTGTGGAGTGAAGTCAACCAAGACGCGATACAAATGCGTGGGGAATCAGATGCTGCTAAATACCGGGCCTAGATCGGGAATCTTTTATTGTAGGGCTGTTGTACGCTCAATAGTCGGATCTTAAACAGCGCCAGACAAACTGAACGATACGAAACAAAGTCGTTTGGATTATGTGTCTTGTTGAACATTTTGTGTCGGAGAGTTCTTCCTTAGGCAGTTCTTGACGAACGTAAATATGCACTTAACGCCGACAGTCAATAGGGCTTTGGGAAATTGGGACCTAATGAAGGGCGATCGATTTAGAAACTGAGCCATGAATTAAACACAAACCACAAAGATATGTTTATTTTAGGTTTTCTTGGGTTTAACTACCGACATTATACTTCAGATTTTAGGGTCCAATAATTGACATGTCCACTCACACAAAGCCTAATGGTTTATAAATGTAGAGTAGGTGCCGTCTCTTTTTATCATTAACGGATCTGGATTTGAACTTTTGAACAATAAGCTTATTCTTTCCTTGAAGAAGTTATTTGTGTGTGACTGAATAAGACTATTGGACATCAGAAGCTGTTGATCGAAATTATAAGATATAATAAGCGACAAGGGAAAATAACACCCGTCTCAAGTGAACAATGGCTACGTTGTGAATTGTTAAACAAAAGTAAATGTGGAAAAAAATTTCCACTGGCGCTTTTTTTGTCGGGAGAGGTTTCGTTAGGAGGGCCATCCCCAACATAATGCGAATAGTTAGGATGGCACGGAGTTCAATTGTGTTGCATTGATCCCATACCAAGGCCAAGTTAATAAGTGGGTGCTCGGCATCGGCTTTATGACATTTTCCCATCTAAATCCGGATAATAGATAGGAGTTGGTAAAAAATAAAACAGACAAAAATCAACAGAAATTTCTAAGGCATTTCAATAGAGGATATAATTCCAGACATTTTTTTCTCCGTCCGACTGCCTTGTGGTCTAGTTCCAGGCTAGGCTTCTTCTATTCGACCAACAGCCAAACATTTTATCAATTGAGTATCTAGCTATTTAATAAAGCAGACTCCTTAGATGAATCGAGTTTTATGCTGGTAAGTTGATCCGAAACTCATTGCATCGGTTGTTTTTAGGAGGGGAGAGAACCGTGACCATTTACGAAAAATTTCATTGTCAGACAACTGACCTGAATTTCTGAGAGAATAATTTGGCTGAGAATATTTTTAGCTTTTTTTTTGTCTGTTTTATTTTTAATGAACATTCTTCTTAATAAAATATAAAATTTCGTCATGCAAAGGTTTAAATATTTAATACATTCTGCATAAAATATTTTTAAACCTTCATCTTAAAAAATAAATTATTTTTAAAATTTTAAATTTTTTATAAAACTTTATTTTATTTTTTTATTTTTAACTTTTAAATTATGGAATTTTCCTGTTTCTTTCTTTTATATATAGAGCTAAAAAATTTCGTTTAAGGTTTTTTTGTTTATCTTTTGTTCTTTTTTTGAAATTCAAGCACAGAAAGATCCCATACAGAATCTTTAAGGAAAGAGATTTAGAAAAACTACGTTACATTAACTTATATAAAGTACAACAAGTAACATATATAATACTCACTTATCAGAAAAGAAAGACAAGCAATCTTATTTTTCTCCACAATCAAAAAAAAAGAGAGAGAAAGATTTATTTTTTTTTCTTGTTAAAATTGTTTTACTGCCATCTTGCATATTCACCTTTCGGAGAACTACAAACATTTACCAGAGTAAAGTATCAACCCCCCTCCCAAAAATATATCACTTTAAACTAGGGTACAACTGGAACAGCCTACTACTTATACTACCTATATCTTATCCAAAATACTCAGAGGACTCTAACTCGTTTTCAAAAACAAGAAAGTCCTAAGCGAGATTTAATCAACAAAATTAATATTCATTTATGTCAACATACTCCGTTTCTAGTATATCATTAGATCACATGAACGGGAACTTCAATGCCTCAATGCCCCAGCAAGGTATTGCGGCATCATCAACACTGCAACAACAACAACCATCCCCATCACAGCAACAGCAACTGCAACAACTGCAAATCCCACCTCAAGCATATGCTTCTTATTACATGTATAATCAGCAAACTCCACAACTGTCAATACCACAACAACAAGCAGATTATGGTTATGGCAGATATCAATACAGCGCAACCACTGGTGGTGCCTCGACTACTTCAAATACTAGTGCAGGAACCAACCCAACCTACTATCAACAACCAATGCAGCTGACTCAAGCATATGCCACGAGAAACTTGCCAAATCAATCCCTGATACTAGATCCACTTGATGCCCCTGCCAATTCTACAATTGGTCAATTTCAACCCCCAGGCATAAGACCAAGAGTGACTACTACAATGTGGGAAGATGAGAAGACATTGTGTTATCAAGTCGATGCCAACAATGTCTCTGTGGTGAGAAGAGCAGATAATAATATGATCAATGGTACAAAATTATTGAATGTCGCCCAGATGACTCGAGGTAGAAGAGATGGGATATTGAAATCAGAAAAGTTAGACATGTTGTTAAAATAGGTTCAATGCATTTGAAGGGAGTTTGGATTCCATTTGACAGGGCATTGGCTATGGCTCAACGTGAGGGAATTGTTGATTTATTGTATCCTTTATTTGTGAGAGATATAAAGAGAGTTATTCAGACAGGTGTCACTCCAAATTCTGCCAACGCCGCTGGTGGAGTAGCTTCAACTGCAGGTTCAGTCAACTCAGGTACATCTGCTGCTGCCGGAACAGCTGGCCTTGCTTCTTCTGCACATGCTACCACAAGCCCAATAAATGCTAAGGGTGTTCAACCCAATTACTATCCACAATACAATCAACAATATTCCTCCAATCCCCAACAGCAGCAACAACAAGTACAACAACTGCAACAACAACAACAGCCACAATATGCGCAACAATATTCAACTCCCCATCAGGCGGTTGCCTCCACTAACTCTACTGGACAGCAATCTCCTCAACAACCTGCTGCCGTTAGTGCCGTGAGTGAGCCTCAACAATATCAACAACAACAACAGCAATATGCTTATCATCAAGGCTACTATGGGGGCGCAGCCAATGCTCAAACAAATGCCAGCAACCAATACTACCAAGCATACTACAACACAAACTACGCTCAACAACCTCAACAAGGCTATCAATATGGATATCAGGTCCCTCGAACACAAGGACCACCTCAACAACAACAAGCCCAACAGGGTACTCCAAAACAACAGCAACAACAAATTCCACAACAACAGCAACAACAACAACCAAATCCTGTCACTGCTCCTTCTCATCCATCCCCTCATGGATCAGTGAAAAGGCATTCTCCACATCTGCTTCAAGCACAACATCTGCTGGCCCAAGGCTCTGATGAACAGAATCCTTCCATGAAAAAGGATTAGTTATATTTGCATATTATCACCCCCTGGCATGAAATGTTAGATTTGTGTATTTTTGTCACTATTATTGCTGTTAGATGAGAGTGTTATGAAAGGTTTAGAGAATTAATCATATTATATTGTGTCATATTGCTTTATTATTTATTACTTAAAAGGGTTACTTTATTGGGTTCTGTTTATATCCTGGCGTATATATCTTTTATTATGTTTTTATTACTACAGTTAGTTAGTTAGTTAAAAAAATGAATCCTTATTAATTACTATCTAGGTGCGTTCTTGTAGAGTGAAGGGGGGGTGTCTGTTCTTTGCTGAACTTGTCTTTGGAAGAGACAGAGTTGACGTCTTGATAAGTATGAACCAATTGCAAATCTACAATGCTTAAAAAAATGTAGGGATAAGCTATATCATCGACCATTCCTTCTCCTCATCGTCAACAGGAAAAACAATGAACTGAGCCCTGTGTGAGGGACAAATAGAAGAAAGGGATTTAGGAGATAAATTACATAAAAGAGTTGATGTCACACATTATGTCACACATTGATGTCACACGCCTGTAATTTCAAGATCTTGCCTCCAGCTACGCCCCATGGCTGGCATCCGGTGATTTCATCTTCTTTACCGTACAAAGGAAAGATGTGGTTGACTAAAACTTGATATTTTTTTATTACGCGTGTTTGATTTCTTCTTATTCTAGACAATCATATGCATAAGGGATTAAATAATATTTCTGCAAGATGGTTTATTATTATTTTATGCATGATGAATTTTTTTATTTTTCTTGTTCTACCAGAAGTGCGTCACTACAATATTTTAGTTTCCGGAATGTTCGCATTATACATGTACTTCTATACATGGGTGATCAAAACGCCGATCAACAGTATTCGTTAATGATTCGTATTCACTCCAAATGATTGAAAGTATTTTTATTGAATTTTAACTTTAAGCAACGGAAGTGCGCTTTAGCTAAAAGTTGCTAGAAAATATGTGAAACATGTGTGAAGGGACATAAAATAATTCCTGTTAACCTTTTTCCTGTAGTTGAGAAGGAGATTTAAAAAAAATAAAACATTCGATTAACTTTAAAAATATTTTTTCATCAAATATTATTTAATTACTACGATGTGCATGTACATTAATTAATAACTTTTCTCATAATTAAAAAACAATTAACTTTCGCGATGTGTCCCTCAGTAAAAAAATTAAATTTTGCGTTTGAATTTTCTTTCTACGCGCATACTTGCATTCCATTTTTATGTACAATTCGGGAAATATTGCTCTTATTAAATTCTAATTCTGGAACTTCGTCTATTTTTTATTAACGGGTGCTTCCTTCCAACCATATTATTATCGGGAAAGGGAAAGAAAATGCGATCTAGATGATCACTTCCAGCACGCAACGACTCTTTTTCAATAATTCACCAGGTACCACTTGTTACTCTTTGATTATTTTTCTTTGAATCTCTGATTCGTCGCTATAGGTTTTGAAAAAAGGAACTTACAGGTTGATGTAATGCATGACGAGATCTATTACATTGCATTGCAGTACATGCAAAGAACCTTGTGTCAGGAGGCTTGTATCATCGCATGCAATTTTCGTCATTTTTTCGACCCATCGATGTTTCGATCGTTATTTTCATTCGATCTCCGTGATCTCAAATAATGCGCAAGCGAAACAAAGGAACGGCTTGTAAAAATATTATATATCTTCAAGACCGAGGTTAAACAAGATAATTCACATTTCCGATGTATGAACCTTGAAGTTTTGAGCCGCTTAATTTTAGATACTTCCCTTTCTAGAATCGAAAGTCAGTTCCCAAGACAACTACAAGCAAGAAATCCAATTATTTTTTATTGATTTGTAACCGATCGGAATTTACCTTTCTAGGATAAAGGTTACAATTCCACTTCCACACCCTGAACTTCTTCATAAATAATTACGAGCACACGGAGACACAAAGAGGAAAATTTGGATAATATCACTAAAAATTAGAATTGTTTGTTTAGTGCACGAATTTCATGTCTCAATGTTTTGAAAACCACTGTTTGATATCCACGGCTAGTTGGAGTTTTATATTATTCGGAAGCCAAGACTGTAGACATTTCCAAGTTTACTAATGACCATATCGGATAGGCTGATGTCTTGAGATGCCACTTCAGGTATGCAATGTTCAAGAGGTGCATATCAATAACGTGGCAAAGCAAAATTGCCGACTCGTCGTTTAAGCAAAAACTGAACATGTCAAGCTAAGTTGGTCTCAGGCATTTGTCAGAATTATGCGAGCATATATTTAAGAATGTGCATTGTCTATGCGATGCTGCTTTTCAAAGTAGTGTTAACATTTAATTACAGGTTGCAGATAGATGCTGGAGACAACCTTATAATTACACCAAAGTCATCAGAGTTGACCTTTTGACATTGAAACCTTCACTTGCGTTTCAAAACAACATAAACGATGCAAAGAAGTTTCCTAAGCATGGAAATTCCTTTTCTGGATATGAACTTATCAAGTCATTTACAGTAGGACGTGTGGAATCGGGATTGGAGAATGAAACTGAATAGAATATCCCCTGTTGGTTACACACTCCCCAGGAAACTCATTTTCAAGTCTCTCTAAACGCAGAATCAGATTGCTAACATCATTTTCAAAATCGAATCCTTTCAGAATGGCACGATACAACTTGTTTGCAGAATGACAGTCACTCTAAACAGTTTATCAGGGACATTTAAGAGGGGTATCTCTCTGCAGTTGCAACTAGCAAGTCGTTTAATGTTGTCCAACCTGTTTCTCCCTTTCTTCCTTTCTGGGATTTAGAGCGAGAACCTTATTCATTTATATATTCATATACTTAATGTCTTGCTAGCCGATCTATCCGAAAGAATCGTCCGCTCGATTTAGTACACACATCAAAGACCTTCCGTCTCATATGAGATTCAGAAGTGGGAACCTTAGTAACACTCTTATTTCTTACAACTAGTAGTCAAATACCTATTAATTATCTTTCGTCCTTTGAGATTCAGTTGTAATATGATTGGTTTTCAAGTCAAGTTCGTTTGCGAATAAATCACTTTTCGCCGAAGAGAAAAGAATTGTTTAGTCTCAGGGTTGTAAAATCACCAAATTAAAGAAAGCTACTGTCCTTAGATTACGATAGAACACCTTCATTTTCCACTTTGGATAGCAGGTTAATTTCTGGTGCATTCTAAGGTTTATCCAAAAAAGTCTGTTTCTTGAACTGATTTCAAAAACTTACTTTAAGAATGTAACTGGCCGCTATTTAAAAGTTGATTCTTATTTGCCTTTTGTGTATTTCCATTCCCAGTACACTTTTTAGATATAGTTTGATTAGCAGTATGCGTTTTTTCTAATTATTGCTAAGTTGAGTGGTACATAGAAAAGGAAATGTTTTTAATAAAATTGCTGCAAAAAAATGTGCGAATTTGTTTTTTTTGCAACCATCAAAACTTTATATCATAACTTTCTGCACTTTCGTAAACAAAACTACCACAGAAAAGAATTACTCTAAATATACTCCAAATATTTGGGCCTAGCAGTTATAGGTGTGTTATTCCCTTTTTTGTTCAATGCCCTAGAGAAAGACTATTTGTATGATGGGAGCAGTACCGACAACTCATTTCATCAGACATTGGATTCCAACTAGATTTTACTCCAAGCTTTTCGGACTTAATGAAGGTTCACTAAATGTTGATGGAACCAATAAACCGATTATGCATAAGCAAAATCATAAATAGTTTGAACACCAGACAAGGACCTTAGCTTAGCCTATATTTCGGTTAATAGCCTCTTAATTTCAATAAGCAGGGACCTTCCATATGCTTAACTCCTCTTACTACATGCATATATCATGGAGATTCACTTGCGGGCTGTGGATGATGATGCTGTAGTTCGTTCTTTGGAAAACATGCTTGGGTTATCTCATCCTCAAGCAAACCACATTGAATGGAGAAAGAGAGCTAAAATTTTTTTTTTTACATATACAATCTGTTTATTGAGTTCTTATACATACTAATATACAGAAATATAACAAACAGAAAAACAATATACTTTAAAGGCAAAAAGCATCATTGCCTAAAACCTCATTTCAGAACCATCTTAGAGACTAAGTGTATAAGTATAATTATTAAGACTCTTGGAGGTGTACGATACCCATTTGCGAATGAATTGGACCGTGAGCTCAACGTTCCGGCCCCCTGCACGTCGAAATAGCTAATATAAGTTTTCTATGCCACATAAAGCTAAATTCTGTTCATTGGCTTGCTAGATATACCAGAAATATACATGAACAGAATGGAAATATATAGAAATATACAGATTGTGTTTTTGAAAATTAGAGGGAGACCACGCATATTCGAGCAGGTGACAAACACATGACTTTCACGTGAAAATCATGTGAATATCATGCTTTTTTTTTCTTAAAATCATATATATTTGTAGCCTATATAAAAACGAGAAGAATCTATATAGAAATATAAATATATGCGCCTCCTGGACAATGTAAGGAGGGATTCATACTTATAACTCTAAGTGGTTCAAAAAACCTTTTATAGGCTAACTATGTCAGAAGACACAGTCTCGTGTGAGAATCTCCTAAAATAGGCATACTCACTAAAAAAACCAGCTTTTTCTTAAGTTGCAACATGTTTAACATTAATAATTGGACTTGGATTAAAACTGTAATAAAACAACGGTTATGGATAATAAAGGTTTAAAAGAAAGGAAAAAACGAACGAGCCAACAATTGTTCAATGTCAGCGTCGTCGTCGTTCCACTTTCTGAATGATAACCTTTAGATATCCATTTATACATTTGAATTCTCGAGGGGAAAGCCTAGGGTTCCCCAATATATACTCCGCTGTTAGTGACTGATTTGACTTTTGACTCCATATCTCTAATGATTCAGGACAATAAAAGATGTGATGTAACAAGTTATCACCGCCTGGTCTAGCACAAAAGGAGCAGGCTCCTCTAAGCCAAACCAAGCCGGTGTATAGCGGCCATTGATAATTTCCCAATGCCAATGTATGATACACTGACAAGCATCCTAATGGATGTTTGTTTTGATCGTTGAATTTTATCCAAAATGTGGACCATTCCGATAACCAACGGGAGGAGGATTGATTGCGGAAGATGTAACAACGTGATAAATTATTATTTAGTCACGTGACGTATACAAAACTACCTCAACACCTTCAACATCAAGGCAACTTGTCCGAGTGGTTAAGGAGAAAGATTAGAAATCTTTTGGGCTTTGCCCGCGCAGGTTCGAGTCCTGCAGTTGTCGATATTGTTTTATTTTTTGCAATTTTTGGGTTTAAATGGGTATAGAATTTATAAAACTTGATAGATTTACAAATTTTGGTGTAAATTTCCTTTTAAATTTTCTCAGATTTTTTGTTTGTATTAAAAATTATTTAATTTTTTGGCGAAGTGCCGCGGTTCACCCAAAAAAAAAACATTTAGATTAGGTAACTATCTAGATTTAGAGATTTGCGTTTCAGAAAGAAAACTTATTGCCAGCTTCTTACTAATAAACCGTTCCCAGAATTGTTTAAAAGTAGCAAGTCCCCTCAGTGGATGCATTCGCTGGGAGTTAGGAGTCATTTCTATGCCCTGATTCAGCCAATGCTAGCTTTGGATCATGGATTGTATCTAATTATTGTTCTAGTACGGTCCTTCGGATCAACCGAATCAGTTATTTGAGCTATCTCGTTTGATTGTATCAAACCTATTTCTTCTATTCATTTTTAATCATAAGCAAAACCGTCTTTCATTA
>NW_026057406.1:0-13825 GCF_019202705.1 Hemisphaericaspora subhashii | reverse complement strand
TAAACCAATTTCTGGTATTCCATTGTCAATGTAAAACCTGTACATTTACCAAAAAGAAACCTAAAGTAATTCGGTCAAGAATTATTTTAAATTTCTGATTAAAGACCCGACAAACTAAATCTGGCCTATATATAAACTGAATAGCATAGAAGAGAGGTCGTGCAAGGTGGTTCAAAAAGATTATTGTTGTAGTCGAATACAGCAGTGTTCTCTAAGGAGCTCATAACAAAAAGTGGTAAGTCGTGAAGGGGTTAAAAAAGAATAGCAGTTTCCTCAACTAGGATTTATTTATGGAATATGCAGTTATGTTAAACTTATTCTAATCGATTCGATTGATATCATCGTGTTATAAACATTACTATAGAAATTGACCTATCTGTAAATTGTTTCATTATCAGACAATCTACGATCTACAGGCAATGTCCATCTACACTGGTAATCAACGGTTTAACTCTGCTGTTGCGTTGGTCTAACTGGAATATCCCTCGGATACCTTATCAGTCTAGATTAACCCCCGCTCAGTATAAATGACTTGTTTCTTTGTTCATTGTTATCATCAGGAATGCCTCTTAAAAGAAGTCTAATTGATTATGGTGGGGGGATCGTGGGGGATCCTACTGTTTTTTCTTTGACTCTGATTTTTAAGCCCCAGTTTTCAACAAATCAATCTTCTTACCTTGTTCATTTATTTAAATATCATATAATAAACCCATTCTACAATCTTTGAATAATTGAAAGAGATCTATAAATATATAAGAGTCGACACGAAGAAGAGTAACAATGACATTCCCATCAGAATTAACGCCAATTGCTCATAAGCAAGCCCTTTGTCAACAATATGTTGGTAAATCAATTCACGAGATTCCAACTCCATCAATCATAATCAATAGAAATAAATTTAAGACCAATTGTCAACATATGATAGACAATGCTAAGCATTTAGGTGCTGATTTCCGTCCTCATATCAAAACTCATAAAACTGTTGAAGGAACATTATTACAATTAGGAAACCAAGGAGATAAGATTGTTGTATCTACCATGATGGAAGCTTGGAATGTTCTTAAACATATTCCTCAGATTAAGGATGTTCATTTTAGTTTACCAGTTGTTAAATCCCGGATTGAAGAATTTGCTGAATTTAGTAAGAATGTTGAACATTTACGATTAATGTTGGATCAAGTTGATCAATTGAATGCATTGGTTGAATATAGGAAACAGAATCCTGATATTAAGAAATGGTCGATATTTATAAAGATTGATATGGGGACCCACCGTGCTGGTCTTGGAATTGAAGATAAAGAACTTGTTCAAATCTTGAAATTGGCATTATTGGATGATGAAGTAAAACAACATATTGAGATTTATGGACTTTATTGTCATGCTGGACATTCATATTCTTCTGAATCTGAACTTGATGCTAAGAAGTATCTTATCGATGAGATTGTAGCTGCTAATAATGCTGCATTGTTAGTCAAATCAATTGATCCAGATGTAAACCAGTTAGTTCTCTCAGTTGGAGCAACTCCCACAGCACATGCTTCTGAAATGTTATCCCAATCTGAAATCAATGCTTTGTTGGGAGATGGGAAACAATTACAAGGGAAATTGGAATTACATGCTGGAAATTATTCTTGTTGTGATTTACAACAATTATCAACCGGATGTATATCCCAACAAATCATCTCCATGACAGTCCTTAGTGAAATCGTATCCACCTACCCAAATAGAGGTGATTCCGCACCGGGAGAACAACTTATTAATGCAGGGGTACTTGCATTAGCTAGAGAGTTTAGTGCGATTCGTGGACATGGGAAAGTAGTTGAACCTCAGGGATATGGTGATTGGATAGTGGGGAGATTAAGTCAAGAACATGGAGTTTTGACTCCAAATGGTGAGAATTGTAAGTTTATACCATTTGGTACAAGAGTGAAAGTTATTCCTCAACATGCTTGTATTGCTGCTGCTTGTCATCCATTTTATTTTGTGGTTGATGAAGATGAAGAAATTGTTGTTGATGTTTGGGTTCCATTTAGAGGATGGTAGATAACGTACTTTTACAGTTGTATAGATATTCTTAGACAGTAAATAAATAACCATCTTTCGTAATCCTCGAGTATATACTTCTTGTATGGAATATACTTCTTTGTATAGATATTTTCATCGTGTACTTTACTAACGCGTCTTGGGAGCAATCGAAATCAAATAAAAGACGCGTGACGCTATGCACTCCAATAAAAAAAACTGAATTTCTCATCATTTAATCAAAATCTTTCCTTAGTAATTCTTTCTTCATTAGTAAGTAAAAACAGTAAGGTAGTAGTCATGTCCAATGAGAAGAGACCATATGTGTCTATTCACCAAGATCAAGCGCATTCATTACCAGTTGCTTCCCAATTAATCAATTCCCAAGTAGAATTAACCCCATCTCAAGAACAAATCCTTAAAAAAGTAAAACGACCTAATGGGACTGAAGAACCTTCAGAATTCGAAAGAGAATTATTAGCAATGACTCAAATCGCTAATGAATTCGATAATGAAGAAGATCAACAATGGTCAAGACCTCCTTTGGAAGCCGGTTTCGATCCCATGCTTGAAGATGTCAGTTTTCAACAATTAGATGCTGAAGAATTTAATGATTATAATGATAATACATGTGCTAGATTCTTTGGGATTACGGAAGCTGGTCATTCTGTGTTATGTAATGTTACTGGGTTTATTCATTATTTATATGTTCCTGTCCCCAAGGGGTTTTTTAAAGATGTTCATTTACAAGATTTTATTAGATATTTGAAATTTAATTATGAAGGAATTATTGATGTAAAGATTAAATTAAAAGAATCAATTTGGGGTTTCAATAGAAATATTAAAACTCCATTTTTCAAGATCTTTGTTAATAATGTTAAGAATATTACAAAATTAAGAGGATCAGTAGAAAGAGGTGATATTCATTTCGAAAACTTATTCCCTCCTCAAAATGTTTCATATGATAATATTAATTACTTATTACGATTAATGATTGATTGTAAAATCACGGGAATGTCTTGGATCACATTACCAAAAACCAAATATAAAATCGTTGAACCTCATCTCAAAATCTCCGCTTGTCAAATCGAATGTTCAATCGATTTCAAAGATTTAGTATCACATCCATCAGAAGGAGATTGGTTAAAAATGGCCCCACTCCGTATCTTATCATTTGATATCGAATGTGCTGGTCGTAAAGGGATCTTCCCCGAGGCTGAGCATGACCCCGTGATTCAAATCGCAAATGTTGTCCTGAGATCAGGTGATCCGAAACCATTTGTAAGAAATGTATTCACAGTGAATACATGTTCATCAATCATTGGTTCACAAATATTCGAACATGAAAAGGAAGAGGAAATGTTGATGCATTGGAAAGAATTCATAACTGAAGTAGATCCCGATGTTATTATTGGTTATAATACTGCCAATTTCGATATTCCATATTTGTTAGATCGTGCCAAGGCGTTGGGATTAAAGAAATTCCCATATTTCGGAAGATTAAAGAATATGAAACAAGAAGTTAAAGATTCGGTTTTTAGTTCGAAAGCATATGGGACTAGAGAGAATAAAGTGGTTAATATTGATGGTAGAATGCAATTGGATTTACTTCAATTTGTACAACGTGAATATAAATTAAGATCATATACTTTAAATTCCGTATCGGCTCATTTCTTAGGTGAACAAAAAGAAGATGTTCAACATTCGATTATTACTGATTTACAAAATGGAACTAAAGAGACTAGAAGAAGATTAGCAGTTTATTGTCTAAAAGATGCTTATTTACCCATGAGATTACTTGATAAACTTATGTGTTTGGTTAATTATACCGAAATGGCAAGAGTTACAGGTGTACCGTTTTCTTATTTATTAGCAAGAGGACAACAAATTAAAGTCATTTCTCAATTATTTAGAAAATGTCTTGAAGAAGATATCGTGATTCCAAATATGAAATCTGATGGTCAAGATCAAGATTATGAAGGTGCAACGGTTATAGAACCAAAAAGGGGTTATTATGATGTTCCTATTGCTACATTGGATTTTAGTTCTTTATATCCTTCAATTATGATGGCTCATAATTTATGTTATACTACGATTATTAACCAACAAGCGATTAAAGCATTTGGATTAACTGAAGATGATTATACACATACTCCTAATGGTGATTATTTTGTTAAATCGCACAAGAGACAAGGGATCTTGCCTACGATTTTAAATGAATTGTTGACTGCTAGAAAGAAAGCTAAAGCCGATTTGAAAAAAGAGACTGATCCTTTTAAGAAAGATGTTCTTAATGGTAGACAATTGGCATTGAAAATTTCTGCAAATTCGGTATATGGATTCACGGGTGCCACGGTGGGGAAATTACCATGTTTGGCAATTTCATCATCAGTGACTGCATTTGGAAGAGAAATGATCGAAAAGACGAAAAATGAAGTTCAAGAACGTTATTCCAAAAAGAATGGACATCCTTATGATGCTCAAGTTATTTATGGTGATACTGATTCTGTGATGGTTAAATTTGGATATCAAGATTTAGAAACTTGTATGAAATTAGGTGAAGAGGCGGCAAATTATGTTTCTACGAAATTCATAAGCCCAATTAAATTAGAATTCGAAAAAGTATATTTCCCATATTTGTTAATTAACAAAAAGAGATATGCTGGGTTATATTGGACCAGACCCGATAAATTCGATAAAATGGACACCAAGGGGATCGAAACTGTCAGAAGAGATAATTGTCGATTGGTTCAAAATGTGATTACAAAAGTCTTGGAATTCATCTTGGAAGAACGTGATGTTGAAAAAGCTCAACGATTCGTGAAACAGACAATTGCGGATTTATTACAAAACCGAGTCGATTTATCTCAATTAGTCATCACTAAAGCATATTCCAAACATGAATATTCGGCAAAACAAGCCCATGTCGAATTGGCAGAACGTATGAGGAAAAGAGATCCCGGTTCTGCACCAACATTGGGTGATAGAGTTGCATATGTGATTATTAAATCGGGTGGTGATAAAAACTATGAAAAATCGGAAGATCCATTATATGTATTGGAAAATTCTTTACCGATTGATGTGAAGTATTATTTAGAACAACAATTAACCAAACCTTTGGAAAGAATCTTTATTCCAATTTTGGGAGAACTGAAAACCAAAGAATTATTAGCTGGGTCACATACGAGAACCATCAAGATGGCGACGCCCAAGACGGGGGGATTGATGAGATTTGCCAAGAAGTCGGAAGTTTGTGTCAGTTGTAGAACTCCATTGAGGTCGGACAATCATGGTGCACTTTGTCCGAATTGTATACGAGAGGGAAAGGGACCGGAATTGTATTCCCAGGCGTTGTCACAGATGAATTATTTGGAGAGTAAGTTTTCGAGATTATGGACGGAGTGTCAAAGATGTCAGGGAAGTTTACATCAGGAAGTGTTGTGTTCGAATAAGGATTGTCCGATCTTTTATATGAGAACGAAGGCGCAGAAGGATGCGAATCAACAAGCTGCTGAACTTATCAAATGGGATAACACAGACTGGTAGTTCGGATAGTGTTACTCTTATGTATGTATGTATTTTATATCTATATAACTCTATGGGCGTAAATACATATTATTACATGTAATATTGTTTCTTCCTAAACATCGTTCAATACAATTCCTTAATAAGTTTGAATACTCAAGTCCAATCTCCCATTTAGATCCACAATAAGCATTATACAAGAGTTTTAACAACCCAACCATATTATTCTTATTCCGAATCATGCGGAGATATTCAGCATATGTCTTGATGTTATTATGAAATGTAACAGGATCAACATTATTATTATTACTATGTAAATGGAAATTCCCCGCACTTGATCGTGACAATTCAGCTCTAATCCGCTTAAGATATCCATGTCCATCCTCTCTTTCGGGATATGTCCCCCCATCTGCCGCCAACTGATCAAAAATATCCGCCTCCGGACCATCTTGAGAGAAATTATAAGCAAAAACAACAAGAATCGCACTGATGATAATATTCCGTCTATGTAAAAATGGATCGGCATTCATATTATATCCAAACACAATCTCATCATTCTCAGGCAGGAGTAACATCTCACATAGGATCAAATACGCATGCACGGTTGCAATGCCTCCATTCAAACTCCTGGCCCAATCATTTACTCGTTTTTGAACAGTGGCATATTCGTTCTCGGTCACGGCGACATTCATCCGACTAGGTGCTCCCGCGTAGACTATGTAATCATAATGGGTGATTCTCATATATATTTGAGCAATATGGTATAGACTAAATTTACACCCCGTGTCTTGCGGGCTTAAGCTTGGGATTAGGATTTGTTGTTGTTGCTGACCAAGGGTAGGGTCATGGGTTGGGTTGATGGCCATTTCAGTAGAACAACAGCCTCCTTGACCACAGATTTCGGTTCTCCAGACGTCCATTGCTAATGACATGGTTTCATTCCATGATTGCTTTGTGGAATTCCATTCGAGGAATGAGAGTTGGAGATCACGTTGTTGCATTTGAAACATGATGGTTAGGAGACCCGCCAAGAGGAGGCTGCGCCCGAATTTGGTGGTGTGGACAGGTTGACGATGAAGGAGTTTTTTCAAGGCGTCGAGGAATTTCGGCGGTTGGAATGATGTAGGGGTGATTAAGTGTTTTTGATGGATGTTGTCATATTCCCAGAGATAGTCTTCACAGGGGAGGGATAGTTGAATTTGATACGCGTATAGGATTAGTGTATGGCCATAAACGGTTGCATTCACGGTATCTAAATAAAACGCCATAAAACAAGCACGCTTCATTGATTCATATTCAATCCATTGTTTCCAGCCTGCTTGAGGTGGACCAGCGACCTCTTTCTTTAGTGGATCTCCACCTAATAATGGACTTCGACGTAATAATTGGATCTTGGTTCCATGATAAAGAAATGACCGTTCATGTAAATATCTCGTAGTAGACGTGATTTCAAATGATTCTAATAATAATAAACTTTGGATAATGTATGTTTTGGCCGGTGGACGACATTCACTATTGGAAAAGATTAACCATCTTAATGGATCAGCAATTTGTTCTGCCAATTTTTGTGGATCCATGAATAGAGTTCCATTGGGGTCTTGGGGATCGCTGGTACAGTCAGTAAAACTGGCACCTACCATTATCATAGCTAGAAGAAGCAATGGGTGGGCATCTTGGTTTGAGAAGGATGGTTTATGGAGAATGGGATATTGGGTATGATATACCAGCCAATATAATTCTAAACATCTTTCAATCTGAGGGATCCCAAAATCTGGATTAGCATTTAATTCAGGTAAGAGATTAATTAGTTTTTCACGAATATTATGATCAATACTAGTTCGATTCTTTGAATTGTTCATGGGGAAGGAAGGGGAGTTGACAAATGCATTCATAAATAATGAAGATACTGGCACATCGGTGGGGAAATTGTAGAATTCACTGGTTGCTAGTTTCCCCTTTGACATTGTATCATCTTGAAATAACCAATCTATCAAATCGGAAGGATTTAATGGTTTTGTTGGATTTGGGGTAGACATGGAGGGACTCATTGGTTTTAGATTTAGGTGAGTTGGCATTGAGAGTGATGGAGCCATGAATGACGATGATGGAACCATCGAACCCACTGAGGGTGGCATAATTGTTGAGGAAGCTATTGAATTGTTATTAGACATTGATATTGAGGACGATAATGACGGTTGTACGTGCGCCATAGTGGTAGTAGCCGTGGGCATCGTAAGACTAGACGAACTAAGTGGGAGTGAAATCGGAGAAGCTGTTATAGATGGAGTAGATGATGTTGCTGAAAGTGGCATGGTTAGCATATCCTGGGTGTTATCCAAACCTGGTCTGGATGTATTTGTTGATATTGATGCTGATGTAGATACCGATTTTGAACTAGACAAGACAGTAGAATTAATATTACGTAATGGCAACTTATCATTTAACTTCTTAACCTTTGTAATATGACGCTGATAATGTTTTTCTCTAATATCATTTCTAGCAAATACTTGTTGACATCCTGGCCAACTACATATTAATTGTCTTGAAGGATCATGATTCTTTTTATGTCGAGATAAATGATCAGCTCGAGTGAATACTCGATTACAATCAGGATGATCACATATGAAGGTACCATATGTTCTCTTCCTCTTCTTCTTAATTTCTGACTGGTCTAGCAGCTCTTGGTGGTCCATGTTTTGGGTGCTAATATTTTTTGGTGGAGGGCAGAAAGAGTAAAACTATCTAAAAGTGGAAAAACTGTAAATGATAACCGAAAGATGGTTTTCCGGAAATACATGAAAAATTGAAATCTAAAAGAAAAAAAAGAAAAACAGAGCGAAACCGGTCAACTTTGTTCCAACTAAAAAAAAATATAATTATTACAGGAGTAAATTTTAAACAGGTCATTAGGAATAAATTGAACAAAAGAGAAAATAGTCCGAGTGTCAATAATGAACAGTCCTCTACTTTTAGATTGTATAATCCTCTGCTCTCTTTATGGGCAGGAATTTTACAATTCCAGAAATTGTTGCTCAACTTAATGTTGGCAGATGATTCTTGCATGAGTCTCTCTAGTCGACACTCTCTGAGTGTTGTAAATTATAATACCCCAAATAAGAATAACTTGATGGTTATTTCTTTTACAATAAAACTACACAATTCTAAGAAGAATAAAATACAAATTAAAAAAACAAATATAAATTGTCATAAGCACTTCATTTCGTAGGACAAAAACAATAGCTGTGAATCTCAGATTCAAGCCCAAACCATAAACCAAGTTAGAACCACCAACCCAATTTTTATTAATTTCACATTGAATGATCTATACCCAGACCCATCAGCGGTATTCCAGTAAGTAATAATTGCACTGAGTTCCGACAGACGCATGGTGGAAACCTCAGAAGCTGGGGTTGGTGTACCGTCGATTGTATTTGTAACAAGGGTTGTAATTACAGCTCCTGTTGAAGTCACAATTGAAACAGGTAGTTTAGTAGCTAGTGTGACTGTTCTAGAAATACTAGTTGGGACAACTATTACTGTTTCAGTGGTGAACATAATGGTTCCGCTAGTTGCAATGGTGATAGTGGTCACAGTCGTCTCCGTTGGGACAACGGTCACTATTGTAATTGTCATTAATGAGGATTCGGTTGTGGTGGTAGTGATAATTGTTTTCGTCGTTTCCGCTAAAGTGGTTGTCGTTTCAGTATCAGTTGTAGTTGTTTTCAGGGTGGTAGCGGTTTCTGAGGTTGATATTGGAGTGCTTTCAGGCGACGCCTCTGGGCTTGTTTCTGGGGTCCTTTCTGGAGTGGTATCTGGAGTGGTCTCTGGAGGGGGGTCAGCTGATGTTTGAGGAGTGGTTTCTGGAGTAGAACCGGAAGTACTTACTGGAAGGGTGTCAGAAGTGGTTTCAGCTGGTTGGGGAGTGGTTTCTGGAATAGATCCTGAACTACCATCTGAAGTAGCTTCAGAAGGGACTTCAGTTGATTCTTGTGGAGTTGTCTCCGGGGTTGTCTCATAAGGAGTAAGTGGAGAGGTATCCGAGGTAGTGTATTCACTGGATTCAAACTCAGTATCGGTAGTAGCTTCAGATCTCGTCTCTGGTGTGGTCTCAGCGGTAGTTTCTGGTATGGTTTCTGATGTAGTTTCCCAGTCAGTCGCTTGGGTGGATTCAAAAGTGGTATCAGAAGTTGATTCAAGAGTAGTTTCAGTTATAGTTTCTACTGCGGTGGTTTCATCACCTGTTGATTCACCTGCTGTGGTTTCTGCTATGGTGGACTCTACAGATGTTGATTCTCCTGTTATTGTTTCTCCTGTCGTACTTCCTTCTGATATTGTTTCTCCTGTCGTTGGTTCTCCTGTCGTGGTTTCTTCTGTGGTTTCTTCTCCTGTTGTGGTTTCCTCTCCTGTAGTGGTTTCATCCGTGGTGGTTTCATCTGCGGTGGTTTCGTCCAGTGTATTTGTTTCTGTGGTGGTTTCTTTCGTGGTTGGTTCTTCTGTTGTTGTTTCTTCTGTGGTGGCTTCTTCCAGTATAGTTGTTTCTGTGGTGGTTTCTTCCGTGGTCGTTTCTTCTGTGGTTGTTTCTGTGGTGGTTTCTTCTGTGGTTGTTTCTTCTGTGGTAGTTTCTTCCAGTGTACTTGTTTCGGTGGTGGTTTCTCCCGTGGTGGTTTCTTCCAGTATGGTTGTTTCTGTGGTGGTTTCTTCTGTGGTTGTTTCTTCTGTGGTTGTTTCTTCTGTGGTTGTTTCTTCTGTGGTCGTTTCTTCTGTGGTTGTTTCTTCTGTGGTTGTTTCTTCTGTGGTTGTTTCTTCTGTGGTTGTTTCTTCCAGTGTACTTGTTTCGGTGGTGGTTTCTCCCGTGGTGGTTTCTTGCATGGTGGTTTCTTCTGTGGTGGCTTCGTCCGTCGTAGTGTCATCGGTGGTAGTTTCTTCAGTCGAAGCTGTTATAGTTGTCCACAGGGTCTCGTCGGTGGTAATTGTAAGTGTAAAAGTGCTCCCATCAGTGGTTTTCGTTGATACTTCAGGCGTTGTACCGGGAATAGGTTGCTCTGATATACTACAGTCCAGGTGTGGACACGCGTTACTGCCTAATGGGATAGGAACAGTGCAAGTGATTTCGGCTTCCATAACATCATAGATAAACATAAAGCTGTCCAGTGTATAACCTTCACCAATATCAAAAACATAGTTCTCTTTCCCGTAACTAAAAGTTAACAAACGTCCCAGGTATGAGAATGTTGGAGTAGTTGCGCTTAAACTAAAAATTCGAATAACGTTGTTCCGTCCAAACTGGGCCACATATATGGGGTTTTCAGGTGGCCGCCCCATCTGAAGTGTGGCCTCTTTATTTGATGAAAAACATATCGAATTGCGGCAGGATTCGTCATCAAGGGTAACAATGGAATCGTCTTTCAAGATAATACATCCATCGCCAGACATCCCTTTTGCCATCAAGCGGACTCCCCCGCTGAGACAAATCAAACCACGGTTTGCTGAGATCTCAGGGAATGCTATCAGGCTCCGCGAATCACCATTTATATCAATACAACCAAGCAGAGAAATCATTTGATGGATGGCAAAGCTCGTATCTTGAAATTTGAGTATCATATCTCTATAATTCACAATATTGTCGACGCTGATGAATTGTAAGCTACTAGAACTGGTGGTATCAACACGAGAAATTCCATGGTTGATCAAGTTAACAACACTTAGCATAGTCGGAATGTTCACAAAGGTCGTAGTAAAGAAAAATTGACCATCGCTATTAACAGTGACGATGTTTAGATCACCATCTTGCACGTCTACAAGCGACAACGTACCCTTAATATCGTATGATACATATCCCTGGCGAGTTCCTCTTATGATAAGAGTATCGCTAACATCAATTGCTTTAGTAAAAGTTTGGAGTAATAGCACAGCTGGCAACCAAAAAAGTAAATAATTAACCATTTTAAGTTAGTTTGCTTGAAAAGGGAATAAGTTTAGAATGAATATCATCATGAAGTTTAAATAAGGAACACTCTGCTTAGAAAATATATATATAACTTACATCATACCTCAAATATAAAAGTGACCATTTCGTTATTGGCATCTTTTGTTAAAGTAGGTAGAAACATAGAATGAAGGCGGGTGTTCGATCAGTTACTCGTTGCATGGAATATATTCAAATGCCGCAAATATTCCATTAGAAAATAAATGTGATCACAGATTTATATGAAACATAAACAGAATAAGATATAAAATACTTCACCTGACATGATGCCAATACTATATTATGAAGAATAACGGCATGACATGAACTGACACAGAGTAAAGTATATGTAAAAACTATAAGAAAAAAGAAAAGTTGGTTTAAGAAAAGACCTGTGATTATTATAAACAAGCCATATGGTTATTATGTTACCATCGCAGATCGCATAATATTAAAGAGAGAAGGATCTAGACAGTTGGTCACGAATTCAAAATTAAATTTCGTTTAATGTCAATACAGCTGAGCTATTTCGTAAAAAAGATAAACAAATCATCATCATCTCATCACCTTATTTATTTATTATTATTATTATTTGTTTGTTGCAAAATAAAATAAAATTGCAATTTAATCACGCGCAAACTGATTTTTAGATTTTGCATTAAAAAATTAAATATTTTTTTTCTTATTGTGAAAGCCGTTTGCTACAAGCAAGATTATACACCATACCCTTTGCGTGACATAGATAACAAAATACCTGTATTATCTAGTTATTGTTCATGCTATACCGATCTCGACTGTATACGTGAGTTTATAGATAACAATGACTCACAGTATCATAAATTGGAACTTAATCCGTTTAATAAACACACCTCTATGAAATACCAACCTCATCATCAGAGTATGAATCAGAGTGGTACCTCATATCATAGCATTTGTTGTTGTCTACTTCCCTAACCCAACAATTGAACGGGACATATTGGCAAACTGGAGTTAGACAAACTGTAAGTTGACTGTGGCACTACTCACACCAGAACGGACTTCGTCACAACAAACTGACGATTCTGCAGTGTTCAAATGGACCCATTTCTAGTATTCCACCATCCAGTGCATTGAAGACGGATCAAACGAAATTGTTCAACTTGTTTTGGATTCTAACATCCTGCAACCAACCTGGATCTAATTATTCACAATTCATTTTTTCGAATTGGTCTGAACTTCGGAGACTATTTGATTCAAAAAGGTCATCAGATATGTTTTATCAATAAATAGATGAAACTCCTATAGGACATCTCACGAGGATTATGCGTACATTACCTGATTTTATTCTTTAAATATAGTTTATGATTTTTCGTAGAATTCATGATTTACTTGACCGAGACTTACTATTTATTTCCATGATTTACTTCACTTTTCACTATCAATGGCTGGTTTACTCCCTCTCGGTTTTGCATACAGGGGCCTGCTCCTTTTATGCTCAACTGGGTGGTGATAACTTATTACATCACATACTTCATAGTCCTGAATCATTTGATATATGGAGTCAAAAGTCAAATCAGTTAGCGGAGTATATATTGGCGAACCCCACCCGTTCCAGTCATGAAATCAAATGTATCAAAGAATATCTAAAGGTTACCATTCCGAAAGTGGACCTACGATGACGCTCACATTGAAAAGTGTTGGTTCGTTCGTTGTTCCTTTTTTTTAAACCGTTACTATCCGTAACTGTTGTTTTTATTCAGACTTAATCCAAGCCTACATTTACTGTTAAACCTATTTCATATTAAGATAAAGTTGGGTTTTTTAGTGAGTATGACTAAATTAGGAGATTCTCACACGAGACTATGTCTTTAGGCATAGCTAGCCTATAGAAGGTTTTTTAACCACTTAGAGTCATAATTATATATTCTTATATAGATTCTCTCGTTTTTGGTATAAATTTAATAGTGTTAAAATAACTCCATAGTTCCCGAACGATATTACTTTTAACTATGTGATTTAATTAAGAGAATATTTACTACAAAAATTACTGATCAGAAGTATATTCAATATTGCTTTGATATACTTACATTTCAGGGCTTCTACAATACATGTACAGAACTTCTAATATATAATTAGTAGCTCTTGAATATCCACGGTTGCACTACGCGGACACACTCCTATTTCATCAATATTACACAGATCATTAGGAATAGATTGAAGAAAGTTTCCTAGTCTTAGATTGTATAATTCTCTGTTTTCTTTATGGGACCTCAGCTTTAATGTTGCCAGATGGTTATCGAGGCGACAGTCTCTGAGGGTGACAGATTATTAATA
>NW_026057204.1:9194-14098 GCF_019202705.1 Hemisphaericaspora subhashii | reverse complement strand
ATTTCTATATAGATTCTTCTCGTTTTTATATAGGCTACAAATATATATGATTTTAGGAAAAAAAACGTAATTTTTTAAAAAAATCTTAACTTTCACTTAAAAATATAAAGAAATTTTATAGTTACTAACCAAAGATCCCTAGAGATCCAATATTTTCTTATATTTAAGAAATTAGTTAATTCAACCCCACGTTCAAAATTTTGGGAACAGAAAACTATGTTGGGTAGTGATTGTAGTAGGTCCCGGGAACAGAGTACATAGTTTCTATGTTATTCGCCGAAGTAGCAGACTGCACCCAACAACTGGACTGATAACTCCGTTGTTCTTTGAACAAACCACTTGTTTGTAAAACCAGTACACAACAGAAAACGTTTCAGACAGTGTCGTCAAGAACCGTGAAGTTTTTGAAATATTATATTTGTGATAGGGAAGTGGGTAGTGTGGGTAGCCTCTTACATCAATTTCGATGATCAGCTTGGAGAGTACTTTACGAAGGTTTAAACAGAGGCAAGCCCATGCATTTGGACGAGAAAATTAACAAGCTACAGAATTTCAAACCAGAAGATGATACTCAGAGGTATTCGTATACATTCTCCGACTAATTTGACCAGCATTCGGGCAAACCTATCCATTGAAAACAATGGGAAGGGCTTTCCCTTTGTAATGTCCAGATGCAAATGAATAAAGACTAATCCTGTAAGCATTTCACAAAACTGGTCTGATCACATTTATCGACATTATTCATCCAACAGGGCAGTATTGTACATTGAGTGTGATGTTTCAGATTGAAACCGACGTTATTCTCTATGTTCTACGACCATATAGAAATGGCTGCAAAAAAATAGGTCTAGTGTAAAATCTGAAACATATTTTCTCACAAAAGTTACCCGGATTTGTTCCAGACTGTTTAAAACAGAAAAATTTTTCATCACATCGAAACTTATTTTGGAGGGAAGAGACCCTTTCTTCTTGTAAGAACCTGAAACAAAATCAAACCTAATAGTATGTAATTAAACCTACATGGATATATAGAAATCCGATATTTGTTTATGATGATAACCTTACTCAGCTCACTCAGAGTTCTCTGAACAATGCTGATAAACTTCCTTTTTCCAACTCATCTAAACTGATAAATACAAATATAGAATTCTATAAAATTTTGCATGTGTATTGAATGAATAATAATTTACTAACTAATGAATTGAAATAGATCTATAACAAATATATAATATATATAATAATGCGATTATTTTGCAGCGATTACTGGACTCTTGGGTCTTAAATCCTCAATTTCATTGGTTTGAGGAACCAAGAACTGGGTATGCAATTGGTTATTATAGCCAGCCATACCGCCAGAACCATTGGGCTCTTTGTATTTGATCATCGACTTGGCATATAATTCTTCTTGATATTTAGCAGGATTGAAGTTGTTGAGAAGTACATCTGGTCCCATGATGACCCATCCGGGACGTAATTTAATTGGAGTGTTCTTACCCAACTTGGATGGGATTAAATGTAATCTTCTATTGGAGTTGGAGAAATTTTCTGCAACACGATAGATAGCTTCTGGAACTGCATTGAAGCATTCGCCATTTGGTTTTGTAGGACTTTCGATTTGTAAATCGGTATCAACATTACAATGAATTAAATGATTATCGGATGATCTTCTTACTGTACCAGTAATACACATCCAACAATGCCATTGTTGTTTTTCAAACAAAGGAATTGAATCTAAATCTCCATAATTGCCTGGATAGTAAGGTGATTTACTATCAGTAGGTAAGAAAATCAATTCTTCAGATCTTCTAAATTTCTTATTGAAATTATCATTATTTAAAAGATTAGTTAATTCTTGAATCTTTTGGGTTGTAGCCCAAATGAAAAGGAATCCCGGCTTTGCACATAATTTATAAATTGGAATACTATTTAAGATTGGTAAAATGAATTGATTTTCAACCAAAGCTCCAATCATAATGACATCAAATTTTAATCCATAAGCATCAATCCAATGGTTTAAAGTAGGAACAATTTTATCTGAACTGATTCTTACCCCATATGGTTGAAGTGCATGTTTTTTAACTTGTTGACGTTTTAATTGATGCAACTTAGCTAATTTTGGATAGCCTTCAATTGGATTATTAATGTTTCTAATATATTTGGTTGCAGGAATACCAGTATGGACATAATTGTTGCAATAATCTAACTCCTCTTCTTTAGTATGTGGTCTTTGAGATCCTCTATTGTTGCTATTGGTCTTACCGGAGTTTTGGGAGTGGATTGATTTGAGAGGACTTTTGCTGATGGCACTAGAATTACGTGAACCAAATTTGTTGTAAGTATACATGATGACTGATGCAGGATTATAATGACAGAATAAACGGTCAAAGTGAATATGAATTTAAGGGAACTTTCTTCGTTTTTATATGAACCGTTCAAACAGAAATCAACTTACGTTCTCTATTACCTTTATGCCTTTGTATAGAAGCTGTAGCAGGATGTTTCAGGGTGTTAACATGTGTTTCAAGTTTTGTTACTGAGTTGAGGTTAAGGACTGTGTCAAATTTTTTTTGGTGTGTTTCAGAAATTTACAACCAAACTTTCTAAAGTGTTTTGTAATTTTTTATTTCTTTTTTTTTTTTGGCTGCAAAAAATTTAAAAAAGTTTCGCATCAAAGAATTGTTTGTAACCCAAATTAACACTCATTTAGTTTATATTCAAACCACCTGATACAACACAGATATAAAACATCAAGAAAATAAAGGAACGCTTCACATTAGTTTCATTTTACAACATATTCCGTTGCAATATGTTCTCCAAACGAAGGAGACCATTACTTCTGGAACAAACTTCAATACAACTGAATAATATGGAAGATCGTTTAATTAAGAGGGCAATAACAGACATCAAGAACTATAACGAATTTGTACGTATATTCCAAGATTAATAATAATTCTGAAAGCATGATTTCACTAACTAAACAAAAATAGACTAAAAGCAATTCCTATTATCTAAAGTCAATCCAACAACATGTGGACGAACTTTGTCCTGAACTTGCAAAACTTTGCGAATTGGTGAATCAAGAGAATCAACAGCAAATCAGTATTATTTCTAGAATGATTGTTGATGATTTCTATCTAGAATTATCTCAAATTCAAATAAATGAAATTAATCAACAATTATTCGAGCATCAAGCTCATTTGTTTAAAAAATTAGTTTCCTATTTGTTAAATGATAATACAAAATATGCTGAAAATCCAGAAAAAATTGCACATTGCTTAATGATATACTTGGTTTCATTTTCCAATTATCCATCTTTTATGACTTTTCAATTGAATCATCTAAATAGGTTACTTATTAACATACTCAAGATTTGTCATCAGCATCCACAAATATTTGAAATATGGTTGGCTTTACCTGAATATACCGAGAACCAGTCATTAACCATTAGATCATTAATTTCACCGTCGAAGCCACCAAATTCGAATTTTGCTTTATACGACATTCTCATAAAATTATTTATTGATTATGATCAGTACGAGAGTTCTCAACTTTTACCAAAACTTTTGAAACTTACAAATAACTCTCCACAATTATTAACTTGGTTTTATGAACATGATCAAATGGAAGATGCCTTCACAGAAAAACTAGCATTGGTTCTTCGCGAAGCAGTACAGAATCGAAAAATTCCCCAACCAGTTCAAGATTCATTCAACAAATATACCCAAATCTTGATTGAAATTATTGAAGTCAGTGCTCCAAGGTTAAGTAACAAATTCTATGAAATATTCGAAACCAATTTCCTTAATAAAATGCTTGACAGGAAATTACATATTCATTGTACTTCATTCTTATTCTCAATATTGAAAACTCTTACAGATAATTCTGGAACTACATTCACTTTAGAACGAATCACAGGAAACAAATATTTTATATCTTATATTAACAAGATTATTGAACAAAAGCATGATAATCAAGAATTTTTACATGTGCTATATAGCTTATTCCTAGAGCATGACATTGCAATCTTAAAATTAATGGGATCGCCAGAAACTCCTCTTGAATACCCCTGTCCTATTATAGACCTTAAAATTAAAACAATGAAAATCCATCAATGTAAAACCAATGAGGTTGCCAGACGGTTGGAAACTCTTGTAAAGAATAGCTTTCATTCAATTGGTATGTTTTCTTTCTTTCTGACAAGTCAAGTATCAAAATTATACCTTCATTTATTATTAGATTTCTTCAAAAGACCTCCTACTGAAAACCTTATAGTACTCGATTTGTCTTCACAGTTGTTTCTTAAGTTAAACATGTACAATAACCAACAATTCAGAAGTGTCTTAGAATACCTCTATGATTCCTATATGTTCTACCAAGACTTGCTACATCAAAATGATCAATATAGGTTCGATTCGATTGAATTACAAAGATTAAAGGAAAGTAGATATGTCCCTCCTAGTCCTGATTTATTAGAAGAATTACAAATTGATAATTATGAATCACAAACTGAAATCATTGATTATCACCATTTAAGATCAAATTTACAATTTTTTCAAATCAACTTTCTAACAGAATTATACGTTCATTCTAAATTTAAACATATTCTAGTTAATTTTGAAATGCTTCCAAATCAAAACACATATTTATCTTCTTAAATAGTCAATTAAAACTTTCTTATGCAAAACACCATAATATTTCCCATCTTTTAGTAAAACAATTACTCTAGTTCCAACTCGATCAAAAATTAAATGAGCGAAACTTAATTCACTATCATAATTTATAAATATCGGATGATAATCAATAAATTTCGTAAAGTCCGTCAACTCTTCTAATGCCAATAATAGGTTAATATAACCATCGGTGGGGATTGATCCATAATTGAAATAATCCTCTTGTGATTGGAA
>NW_026057204.1:0-8602 GCF_019202705.1 Hemisphaericaspora subhashii | reverse complement strand
ATATTCATTCTCGTTACCCCGGCCATAAATGCTCCTGCCGAAATCATGGCATATATTCCCATATCAACACAATACTTCGAATCGGGGTCACATGTCCAACCTAATATATAATTGAAATGATAAGCCAATCCCATGAAATCTTCAGGTGACCTTCCCGTAAATATTAAATTAATCCATTCGATAAGCATGGCAAATAATCTTCCATATAACGCACCGGCGACCATTGAAGGTACATAGATCCCACAAGGGACCTTTAAACCAAAGGTCACAAATGTAAGAATTATCTTCACCACTAGTGCAAATGTCAACGACCATAATTCTTTAACATATTGTTCGTATGATGTGGGACATAATGACATATCCAACTCCGCTGCTCCACAGGGAGTTGCTAATTCTAATACCAACTCAGCAGCCGCTTGTTTTGTATATGGGTTCCAAAATGTAATTAGACCAGTTAATAATGCAATACAAAACACTTCAAAACTTGGATGATTATGAATTATTTTATAAGTTCGGAATTTTTTAGGCCACCATTTAACAAATTTAACAAATGCTGCACCAAATATCCCCCCGGAAATACCAATCAAGATGAAAAATACCAATTCTATAGATTTCCAATCGGAAAAATATTCCAATTCGAAAAGAACCGTTTTCCCAGTTCCATAAGGATTAAGAAATTTAAGGAATAATGTGGATATAATTGCACAAAAGAAAATTTGAAATAATTGATTCGAAGGTAAATGATTATTAATTTCTTCTAAAATGAACAAAACCCCTCCTAATGGGGATCCAAATGCTAATGCAACACCAGCTGATGCACTAGCGGAAAGAATTTGTTTCTTAAGTAATTCATTATTATGTATGAATGGGAAAAATCTTGAAGCTATATTTCCAACACATGTAGCAAGATGTACATATGGTCCTTCTTTACCTAAAGACATACCTGATGCAATGGCAAAGATTAATGCAATAGTTTTGGCGATTAGGGTATATGTACCTAAAAACCGTCTAATAACAAACCCTGATAATATTGTTTTAACTTCTGGTACACCTGAACCAGTTGCTGTATACATGACCCGATGTTTTGTTGTTGGTTTTAATTCTTCATCTTCATTCACAGTTGATAATGTGGAAGGTGTCCCGTCTTTGGATTCATGCGACTCAGTAGTGTGGCCTTCGATTGATGTACTACTTTGAATGGATCCACCGGTAATTCTGGTAGTTAATGTGATAAAACATGCAGCTAGGGCCAATACAACACTCAAGACAACATAGATAGTAAAATCTAATCTAAAGCTCTCGAGCCAATGATCGTTAAACACGGTAGCCCAACTTATCCAATCCTCACAAGTAGCTTCATTTTCTCGATGAATATATCCCGATTTGAATGCATTAAATGCAATGGAATTAGATTCTATTTGATTTGCGCAACATACAACCTGACTAGCAAACCAATTACTCTTGCAATAACCTCGTTTAAACCCAACTAATAAAATCTCGATTTTATCAATCATAAATGCAATCAATGAAAATACGAACCCAATCAAGACGATCAAGACCCATTTCCCCAAAATAAAGTAAGCTTTCGTATAAAATGGAATCCGTCTCAGCAGGGCAAAATATGAAGAAGTATCATTTGACGATGAAAACGGTGATGATTGATCTTCATCAATCCAATAATTTCTCTTAATTTGATAATTTAATCTATTTGTCAGGACGAAAGCTTGTGTCCAATCTATGGTTGTAAAATCATTATAAAAATTCCGAACCGAATAAAAAGATCTAGGTACGATTTTTAATAATCGAGATGCAATTGATTTTTGAGTCTGATGGGTATGCAATGATGTCCGTTCACTAAGTTGTTCTTCTTCTCCTGATGCTTCTACTGTAGCTCCAAAATTCTGAGATGGTGTTAATAAAACGGAAAAATTGGGAACAATCGGAGATCTAATATCAATTTTACTTAATGATTTAAGTCTTGTAAGTGGGGGGATTGGCTCTCCTCCTCCATGATGTTCTAATCGGGGTGTGTTTGGAACAGTTACTGAATTTTTGTAGGGGGCACCACCACTAGTACGATTTTGGGAGTGGCTTGTTGTCGGTTGTAAATTTGATGACAGTTTAAATGTTCGATCTATTCTTTTTGGTGGGACTGTTGATTCTATACGAATATGCTGATTCTGATGCTGATGATGATCTCCCATTGTATCTCTTCTAGATATGGATCTTCCTCTACTGGATGACATATTCTAGAGATCTTGGAGAGAGAATCAGTGGTAAATTTATGTTGTATTTGGGAAGTAGTGGGAAATTGGTTGCAGAGAGATGCGTGGCAGTACGAAAAACTTCAATTTATTTATTTTTCTGTCAGTTACAATTATTACGTTTATTTTTTAGATCAACTTTTAACAACAAACCAGAAGTAAAGTTTCATAAAAGTATATGCATCATCGGTTGTTATTAACTAATTCAAGTATGATCATTGATATGTTTGAGTAACATGAAATTTGAAATCGCTGATCGTCAGGGCAAATAACTGTTTTCCCCTCCTTCCCCCCCTCCATCTAAATATAGAAACAAAACACAACATCCACAGTAAAGGTAACAACCAAACAATAGCAAGGTTGCAAACTGTCCATTAGAAATTTAAAAAGTTATTTAAAGTACCCAGTGTTATTAACTTTTTGTAGAAGAAAACGAGCTCCATCTTTTAAGTTTTAGTTTGATCGTTTGGACATTTGACGAGGCTTAAATTTGCGTCAATCATTTTCTGGGGAAAAGTGAAACTCAAAACAAAAGAACGATTTACCTTCTATTTATATCAACTGGAAAAAAATAGTTCAAAATGGTAGATGTGTCTAATGCTTTATCGACTATTAAACTACTTTATTAGATTCTCCTTGACAACCAATAAGTGTCTGACAAGAATAATTGTTAAAATAGAAGGGGAATATAAGAGAGTGTTCTGAACGAAGAAAAAAAAAATCTCGGTAACGATGATGTCATACTTCTCGACGCGTCAAATTTATTTCCCCCGCTTGGAAAAGAAACGAGACGATTCGGATTTATAGAATTTATGTCGCGAAATGGAATTTTTGACATGGAAGATCCCTATCTCGTCTAGAAAGTTACAGAAAGGTTCATAGAGAAGATTCTACAGATTTATAATTAATATAGACCTTATAAGGAATCCCGGGGGTAGAGGAAATTAAGAATCCCCCCCCCCCTGCTTCTGATGTTTCGAAAGCCTTGTAGATGACAACTACTATTGAATCAACAGTTGTGGCTTAAAACAAAGTGAATGAACTTGTGAAATCAACAAATTGTTTTCTCCTATTCAGAGAACGTTGATTTATTTTGCAACTGAACTGAAAAATGGCACCATCGTAAGAATATGTGGGATAGCAAAATTCGGTTCCGAAACTGGAAATGTAAATTCTCTTTTGTTCAATGGAATTTAACGGAAATGCAATTTGCCGAAACAAAAAAAAATATTGCCCAGGGTAAAGAAAAAAAAATAAAAACTGTTGAGCTTTTTCCAACAGGAAAATACCGGAAGTGAAAAATGAAATCAGTTCTCCACAAAATCAATTTTATAACTATTATCAAGGCATTACATATCTAAAGATTTAGTGATAAAGTATACATCACAACCAATCAGAATCCTATTGGTCCAAATTACTTTATCAGACTTGTAATAATTTAAGTTAACGGGCATATAATTTTTGGTACCTGTACACGACATAAGCTGAAACGAAAATAAACGACATTTAACAGTTGTCGGTTTTTCCGTCAAAGATGATGTCTGCTTTCCCCCCATTGTAAAAACAAAGAAGATTAGGAACAATACCGTGAAAAATTCCGATACCTGATCTAACCAATCTAGGAAACGCAATTTATAAGGTCTCGAACCCTTTGGGTTGTTGGGTTTGTAAGATCTTGATTAACGCATTATGAGTGGAATTTGGTAATTGGTGATTTAGTCAACGTTCTTTAACTGATAGGTCAAAAACCTTAATAAATTTTTCATTAATTAAACTTTTTTATAGAATAAAAATTAAACGACATTGCTTGGGATTTATAAATTTGATAAATTTTCTCCAACAAGAAAATTCATAACCATTTGTATGGCAAGACGACAACCATATCGCGTCTACCTTCATCTTGAGATCTTTAGCCTTTTGAAGGATAAAGATTGTAATAGTATAAGGGCTATTCATATTGATGTTACACAAATCACACCAGAAATCCCGGGGTAATAAGGAATCATAAATTAGACCCGATATAATAAGGTTAGATTGAAAAAAACATCCATTCTTCAATACACATTGTGGTGGATTAAATCCCCCACCAATTCAATTGTGTGTGTTAAAGATTATTAAAAAATAATTTTCGGAACGGAGTGCCATTTATTTTTTAGTAAACAAGTTTTTTTTTTATTTTTCAGTCTCTCTCTCTCTTGATCAAAAAAAGGTCTCACTTTAATAAATCAATTTTCCATATAAATATAATTGAAAATTTCTTTCAACTTAAAATTAAAGTCTTAAAATTTCTTCCTTCCTTTCTCTTTCTTTTCCTCTTTCTTGATTTATATCTATTGTCCCTTGTATAAAAATAAATAACCACAAATATGTCTGCCATTCAAAAAATCACAGTTAAGAACCCCATTGTTGAAATGGACGGTGATGAACAAACTAGAATCATTTGGAAATTCATTAAAGATAAATTAATCTTCCCTTACTTAGATATTGACTTAAAATACTATGATTTAGGTATTGAATATAGAGATGAAACTAACGATCAAGTTACTATTGATGCTGCTAATGCCATTTTAAAATATCAAGTTGGTGTTAAATGTGCCACCATTACTCCAGATGAAGCTAGAGTTGAAGAATTTGGTCTTAAAAAGATGTGGCTTTCTCCAAATGGTACTTTAAGAAACATTCTTGGTGGTACTGTTTTCAGAGAACCAATTGTTATTGATAACATTCCAAGAATTGTTCCAAATTGGGAAAAGCCAATCATTATTGGTAGACATGCTTTTGGTGATCAATATAAAGCAACTGATATTGTTGTTCCAAAAGCTGGGGAATTGAAATTAGTTTTCAAACCAGCTGATGGTAGTGAAATCCAAGAATACCCAGTTTATAACTTCAATGCTCCAGGTGTTGGTTTAGCCATGTACAATACTGATGAATCTATTACTGATTTTGCTGAAAGTTCATTCAAATTAGCCATTGACCGTAAATTGAATTTATTCTCTTCTACCAAGAACACCATCTTAAAGAAATATGACGGTAGATTTAAAGATATCTTTGAAGACTTATATGCTACCAAATATAAGAAGGAAATGGATGCCATTGGAATCTGGTACGAACATAGATTAATCGATGATATGGTTGCTCAAATGTTAAAATCCAAGGGTGGTTACATCATTGCCATGAAGAATTACGATGGTGATGTCCAATCTGATATTGTTGCCCAAGGTTTCGGTTCCTTAGGTTTAATGACCTCTGTTTTAATGACTCCAGATGGAAAAGCTTTCGAAGCCGAAGCTGCTCATGGTACTGTTACTAGACATTACAGACAACATCAACAAGGTAAAGAAACTTCTACCAACTCCATTGCATCTATTTTCGCTTGGACTAGAGGTTTAATTCAAAGAGGTAAATTAGATGAAACTCCGGAGGTTTCTAAATTTGCTGAAGAATTAGAAAAAGCTGTCATTGATACTGTTGCTAAGGATAACAAAATGACTAAGGATTTGGCTTTAGCTCAAGGTAAGACTGATAGATCTTCATATGTTACTACTGAAGAATTCATTGACTATGTTGCCGAAAGATTAAACAAGAACTTGGGTTATTAAACTACCTAATTGTTAAATAGTTTCATATATTTATTTTCTTATTTATTTAAAAAGTCAAAAGCAGATAATTATAAACCTTATCAAATAGAAATTTATAAATCGAATTAAATTGGTTATAGCTCTCTACCTATGTCGCAATATTTGATATTTGTCGTAAACTCTGAGGAAACTGCGTCAGCTTTCCTTTCCTAAAAATAAAATAAAATCCGTTCACTCTCCAAAGAAAAAAACATAAAATTTTTGTAATTTTTCAATCACGTACAGTTCAACTTCAAAGCCAAAGCCAAAAATATCAACAATGAATGTTGGATCAATCCTAAATAATGATTCTCCACCTACGGACAATGAAGCAGAAGAATTGTCTTCATCCGGAATTTCTTCAACCCCAACAACCTCTGCTCTACCTTTACATATTTCATCAACCAGGTCATCAATTTCTGGTCCATCGTCAGGTACTAGACCATCAGTACCATCAGTACATGAAAGACATTCAATTACAAATATGTTAAATGATGCACCTACGACTGCTACCAGTGGACCTATTGGACCTGCTGCTCACAATGCTGAATCTGAGGGTATCCAATTTAGAAAACCTAGTATAAAAGATTCACCTCCAACTGTTCATCATGCACCCCCAACTCTTAAAAGAAATTCAATTGCCGATATAACGAATGAGACAGATGTTGATATATCGACAGGTGAACCTATAAAGCCAGAGGAGAATGAAAGTAAAAATAATGAAAGTATACAAAGTTCCGAACAGTCGAAAGAACAATCAAAACTGCCAAAAACACAAGAATCAAAACCGAAACCGAAGGAAGAACAACAGGATAATATCGCCGAAGATGATGAAGATGAATTACAAAAACTTAGAAAAGCATTACTTTCCAAAAAACCAAAACGATATGAAACCCCTCCAATATGGGCCCAACGTTGGATCCCACCCAATCAACAAGGTGACAAATCCTCCATGGATCAAGAAATGATGGCTCCACATAATGGTGGTGGTGCCGGTGGTGCTGGCGGTCACATACAACCACAAACCAGACTTTCAGATAAACATATTTTCGACTATACAACTACCCGAAGTGTTGATTTACAATGTAGTATAACTGGTGTGATCCCCCCAGCATCATTAACTCGTACGATTGCCGAATGGATATTTGCCAATTTTTCAAATATTGAAGATCGAAATCGAAAATATGTAGAATTGGAATTAAAATTTGGAAAAATAGTAGATAAACGGACAGGAAATCGGATTAATGTGAATGTTATTACTGAATGCATATTCACGGATCATTCTAATATCCATTATGATATGGAGGTTGAAGAATTGGCTTGGAATGATGTGAGGAAATTCTTTGAGGAATTGGAGAAGACCTACCAAGATGAACGGAAAGATAAACCAGCGGGGAAAAGGAAGTTTAATATGTTGGATTCAGATGCTACTGATTCATTCTATCAACTTGGTGGAAAGGGGGAACATATTAGGAAAGTAAGAGTGTCTAAAGATAATCTATTAGATCCTCCAAGATATATCGCTATTGAAAAGGAAAGAATCTCAGATTTATACATTCATAACCCATCATCAATGTATGATCTTAGATTATCACTCTCGTTGGAAATACCAGTGCCTGAAAGTAATATTGAACCCATCATCTCAAAAAACAAACCAGTATTAGTACGAGAGAAGAAAAGAACCACTTGGACCCATGCTCCCACAATCACACAATTTGATCTCACAAGGGTATTAATCCCTCGAGAAGCCAAGAATAAACATGGAAAAAAGATTGTAAGCCATGATATTAAGTATGAAATAGAATTGGAAATTGATACTTTGGAAGTCTTTAATGCTATTGATAAGATAACTCAAGGAACTGATAATTTTAGACTTGAAGAATTGGTGGAAGTGTTTATTAATAATGCTAGGGTGATTAATAATAGAGTTACTAAGCTTGCCCTTCCTTAGTAAGTAACTTTGGTGTCTTTACTATTGTATATTAAATTAATTCTGTATTTCAAATCAAAATAATAATCAATGTATGTTAGATATCTGTATCACACCACAAAGTATAGACAGTAAATCTGCCTGTGAAGTCTTAAGTTTCTCGAGAAAACAGGGAATATCAATGAAATGAGGAGCGAGAGACCGTGAAATCTCTACACGCTCCCGAGGCGAACTTGTAGATCATTTACGAAGAGAACTACGTGTCATTAGGGACTTGGAAATCGTATTCTTCCGTCGGCCACGCCGTAGAGAACTTTCCATCCCCACATTTGAAAAATGCAAATAAAAAAATACGAAAGGCTGGACTCACTTTATATATGGGGCTTAGAATACTGATACGGAGGGAGGGAGATTTGTTGGCTCTTTGTTTCTATAGTTAAGGGGTTGAGAGTGGTAGCAAGCATATGGAGGAGGGAGGGATGGGAGTTTGATTGCGAATCATGAATAAGACAATAGCTTCAGGGTCTAGAATATTATTATTCTATTACGGAAATGTGATGTTCAACTCCGTTTCAAAACTATCTGCGATTCTCCATTTTTATTATTTTTAAATGATTTCTTATTTTTCATTGTACGATATTTTTCCATTCAAAGAAGAAGGGACTGTTAAAAGAAACGACTGGCTTATTGTTCACAATGGTTATTGTTCATCACTCTTTGTAATTGGACACGTCATGTTTGAATCATAAAATGCATGAGGTTGCAATCATTTGTTTCATACTGCCTAT
>NW_026057487.1:0-14145 GCF_019202705.1 Hemisphaericaspora subhashii | reverse complement strand
AGTGATGGTTTTTCTGTTTCCCCATGCGAGATAACATAATGATTTACCCTTATAAGTCTTACTACCTTGATATGTATTGAATGGTTTACCTTGAGACCATAATCTAACTGCCCTTTGCATATTTCCATAATTTTTGGATCCACCAGTATCTAAAACAACACCAAATCCTTTTGTTGGATCACCAGCAACAACATATTCGATATAAACAGCATTGGGAATACCATTATCATTAACTTCATCGTATATCACCTTCATAGCATCACTATTAGCAAACCCACTATTTTGGATCATACTGCCAACCCACATATATCCGACAATATTACCACTTGAATAACTGAATGATTCGCGGCTTGGATTATTCTTCAATTGTGTCTTGAAATAATTAATTGCAGTAATGGCGGCTTTTTGGTTAGCTGTTGTTTTCGTTCCTTTCCAATATCCGAAAAAGACATTCTGTGATACTAGATCAGAATTGGAACATGATGCTGAAAGTCCGAAGGAAAAAAGCGTGGAAAGAATGAAAAACCACGGTATGAGAGAAACTTTCATTGTGGATGCAATATATATTTGAAGAAATTGATTGTCTTTGGTTTAGAATTGGAATTCTTTTCATTTTCTTGTTTTCTGAAATCTAAGGAAATTTGTAGGTCTATATAAATACAACAAGATTCAAGTGAAATCTTTCAAGGTGATCTTTTCAAGTTTCCCAAATTTAAAAAGAATCGTAGATATTTCTATTCACGCGACTAGACGCGTAAATTAAAAAATAAAACAATAGGCGATAAATTTATTATTCGGAAAAATTGGCTTAGGGGATGGTGGAATGTTCTTTACGGATAATTGTCATCGAAAAGCCCTGGTGGGGAGTTAGAAACATATGGGAAGGTAATACAATACATATATGTTGTACAAATCAACATCATTTAACTCATGAATGCATATAAGCTTAAAAAAGGGACCCTTTTAAATTTTTTTCTTTGGTCATCAAACAGAAACGAGAAGAATTTTTGATGCGTATTTTTCAAAACCTCACATGAGGAAAATTTCTCCAGATTGGAAACTTGAACGAGAGACGCGAAAGGAGAGATTTCTTTTCAACTAAAACACAAACAAATAAACAAACAATTCATCTTGAATTCATTTTTTCATGTTCTTTTCGTAGCGAATGTGTTGCCTAATATTATTCAAAAAAGGATCTCAATTGTAATTTGTAATGAAAATATCTCTTGGCATCCAAGACATTCTCTCATTGGCTTAGTAAAATAATAGAAATATTATTTCTTTGTTCATGAAATCACAAAACCAAATATGTTTGTGCACTTTTTCGTAAACCATCTTCATGCTTTGGGTAGGGTACTGGTGCCGAAAGCTTGGTGCATTTGTTGTTTCCAGCCATATTCCCTTCCGAAAATAAACTCGAGATGAGACCTAATGAAATGTCTAAATCGCTGCTCAGATCACTCACCACAAGCTACATAAAATGTGAAAAATATACACATCGGTAAGATTTCTATGGAATTCATAAAAGCTTGGATTGGTAGCTTCAGATTCATTGATCAGTAGCAGTTTCTCGTTTCTTTAGCATTGTACATTTATTCACCTAACTTGGAACCTTGCAAACCTTTTTCTGGTATCTATTAGCAATGCCCATGTGCCACTCTGATCCACGTTGGCGAAGGAATTTGATGCCACTTATTAGTAGCTAATTTTAAACTTAGTTGAGATAAAGATATCCTATTTGGGGGTTCTTTGCAAATAAAGTTTTCCTTACACAGCTGTGATCTCTCCAACGTGGTACTAGATCTAACTATAAATGTAAGTAGCATTAAAGTCAAATTAAGAAAAATGGTCACCTCAGAAAACTCCATTGTACATGTCGTTGAAAACCGTTGAAAGGTTCCGTTCATCCATGGCATATTTTTTAAACGTTTGATTAGCAACGAAACCCAGTTGCAAAAACTATATTTTGAAGGTCTAAAGCGTTGGTTTCTCAAATCGATGGTTCTTCAGTTTTCTCTATTCATTCTTACTTGTTTCCTGGGGGGGAGGAATATGTAGAATCCCGAATGTGTTCAAAAAATCGCATGAGTTGATAGAAATTTCTGAGAGACCGAGGTAGGGGGGATGCAAACCACTCGTTTCGTTTGTGGGCAGGGAAAAGAAAGGCGGGCAAGCAAATTTCAAGATAAACGATCATTATTTCTTAACATCAACGAACAATGGATATGCATTTCCCCATGGGCGTACAAATATATTCGAGTGTGTATGTTGCTTATTATTATTATTCATTGTTTAATGCGAAGTTTTTGGAATCCGTTAGATATCCGAGTCTTTTTTTTTGCATTCATTTTGTAAGAGAGATTTTGTTTCTCTTGAGACTCGGTTCAAGTTTTACCGATTATTTTTTTAATAAATCGGTTACACTAGCCTATGTACCAAATATTATTTATTTATATAAGTACGTTTTTCTTACAAGAATAGTTGCTGCCCCGCCATTCCCCCCTCCATTATCAAATTGACGAAAGATCAATTCATAGATTGTTATCCCTATCTTTCTAATCCATGTATCCCAACCTTCTGTCAAGATTAGCCGTATGTTTACGAGACTGCATTTGTTGGGTGCTTGCTTACTGTTTGATACTTGAACCAATAGAGGGGATTCAACAACAAATATGATAAAGCAAGCTTTAGGCAGGCTGCAAAAACCAACAAATCGCAATGTCTGAGGAGTAGAGGGTAAACTAAGCGAGAGAGCAATAGTTCGCTTTCTGGATCCAAGGTGCTCAACGAAGATAATGCAACAAATACAAGAATATACGAAGGGGTACTATTTATCAAACTGAATAAGAATCTGAACACCGTATATCCTTTAGTCTCTCGTATCCATCTCTTTATATGGCCATTTACTTGGAAAAAAACAGAAAACCTCTTGGTTGCTCCCCTCCCGATGTCGGTTACGTCATAAAAAATTGCAGCATTTTTGTGCAACAAAGATATTGCGCAATTTCAAGCGAGAGCTTCCATTATAACTGGTAAATTATTCATCTTTGTAACCGGTTAAAGCTGAAGTCGCAAGAAAACAATCACAAAGAACCTTGGCAACTACCTCGGTATATGCAGCATTACAGGAAAACAATGGTACGGTGCTTTTCCGGAATTTCAAGACCGAAGTAATCTCGCATCTCATGTCTTGCATAAGCCGTTTGACCATTCTTAATGATCATTTGTAATAAACACCAATGCAACGACCGCCTATGTAACTTCAACTACCCTATCACTGACTTAAATCTTTCGCTTACTAAGAGTTTATAAATCAAACTTTATAAGTCATACTGATGTCATTATGCAGCAGGTGTAGAATTCATTGTTCCACATCTAGAAGGAGAAGTATATTTGTCGTAACCTTAATTGTTAGCTCTCTCTTTGTTCCTTCAAAGTGGTTAATTGTCAAAGAGGAATGTGGTTTACCATCCACCAATAGAGATTTTCATTGATCCTAATGTACTCAATACATCCATCCCCACTCTCTCATACAATGCGGTATCACATGGGGTTCCAAGTTGAGTCCACAAACTTGAAACTTTAATTTTTTCTAAAGTGGGGGGCAGAACAAAGGGTTGGTTTAAAACCAGGAAACAATAAGAAGGTTTTTCTAACTTAACGGTCGTTGAATGAACCTCCACCATACTCTAATTTTGTAACACTATTCTTTAGAAGAATTTTTCTTTTATAATAGCTGTTACATATCTAGTACTCGATGGAAATTAAGAAGAAAGGAAAAGCTAAGTTACGGTTCAAAGTAACATAATACTTGATGATTCATTTCGTACACAGCATACGCCGCGGCTTTTCCCTCGGAAAAATTGCTCCAAGATCTTCTTCTGGATGCACGATTATTTTTAATCAATAAATACAGGGCAAAAAATATTTTATTTTTTTTTGTGTTCCTGAAGAACTTTAATTTTGCCGTCTTTTGCAGAAAAAGCAATCAAAGTATGATTACATTGTAAGTACATACCAACAATAAATGAGCACCTGTTTTGTGTGATATCTACGAACATTGACAATAAGACCTGGCTCAAGTAAATGAACCAGTAGTTGAAAAGAAATGCATATAAATATAGCTAGGAATCCGCTTCAACCGAGTATCAAAATAAGTCTTGTCCTTAGTCTACAAGAAGTCAATCTTATAAAGATCTCCTTACTTTAGATAATTTCCTATTAGACTTATACATTATTAAAACAAATATGGGTGCTTTAGCTTGGTTAACGGCAAAGACCAATACTGGTGGTTGGGAAGACAGAAAGTTAAGAGTCAGAGTCACAGCTTTTGCTGTTATTGGTTTCATGTTATTCGGATATGATCAAGGTTTGATGTCCGGTTTGGTCGCTGGACAACAATTCAACTGGGAATTCCCTGCTACTCATGAAAATAGTACTGTTCAAGGTGCTGTTACTGCTTCATATGAATTAGGTTGTTTCTTTGGTGCACTCTTTGCTTTATTTTTTGGGGACAAGTTGGGAAGAAGAACAGTGATCCTTATTGGTGCAATGATTTTCATTCTCGGTGTTGTTATTTCAATTACTCCATTTAGACCATATTGGCCCTTGGGACAATTCGTTGTTGGTAGAGTTATCACTGGTGTTGGAAATGGTATGAATACCGCTACTATTCCAGTTTGGCAATCAGAAATGTCTCGTCCAGAAAACCGTGGTAGACTTATTTTGCTTGAAGGTAGTGCAATTGCAGTTGGTACCCTTATTGCTTATTGGCTTGATTTTGGATTTTCTTATATTGATAATTCTGCCCAATGGAGATTTCCAGTAGGATTTCAAATGGTTTTTGCTTTCATCTTGATTTATGGTGTCCTTAATTTACCTGAATCACCAAGATGGTTAGTTGCTAGTGGAAGAAAGCAAGAAGCTCATTACGTTATGGGTAAATTAAATGGTGTCCCAGAAGATGATGATTCTGTTTGTGCAGAAATCACTGTTATCTCAGATGCAGTTAATAGGCATACATCTCCTGTTGGCTTCAGAGAATTATGCTCTGGTGGTAAAACTCAACATTTCCAAAGGATGGTGATTGGTGCCTCTACCCAATTTTTCCAACAATTCACTGGGTGTAATGCTGCTATTTATTACTCAACTTTGTTATTCTACCAAACTATCTTTGATTATAGTAACTATAGATTGTCTTTGATTTTAGGTGGGGTCTTTGCAACCGTTTATACCCTTGCCACTATTCCTTCGTTCTGGTTAGTCGATTCCTTAGGTAGAAGAAAGTTGTTCTTAATTGGTGCTGCAGGTCAAGGTGTTGCATTTACAATCTCCTTTGCTTGTTTGATTAACAAGAATACCGAGACTGCAAAGGGAGCTGCTGTTGGTATCTTTATCTTTATCATCTTCTTTGCCTTTACCATCTTACCATTGCCATGGATTTATCCACCTGAAATTAATCCTTTGAGAACCAGAACTGTTTCTTCTGCTATTTCAACCTGTACCAATTGGATTACTAATTTTGCGGTTGTCTTGTTTGTTCCAAGATTCATTGAAAAATCTGGTTGGGGTTGTTACTTGTTCTTTGCTGCTATGAACTTTTCTTTCATTCCAATCATTTATTTCTTCTATCCAGAAACTGCCGGTAGATCATTGGAAGAAATTGATATCATCTTTGCAAAGGCACATATCGAAAAGAGACAACCATGGAGAGTTGCTGCTACTATGCCACACTTATCCTTACAAGAAATTGAAGAAGAAGGTCTTAAACTTGGATTATATGATAATGCATTTGAAAAGGAAGATTTGGAACATAAAGAAAAAGCTTCGGTTTCATCCACTGATAAAGGAAATGAAATTCATGAAACCACAACTCAACAAGATTAAATAGTTTACTCTTTATTTTTTTACTCCAATAGCTTTGATAGTTAAGTACATATAATCTAATTTAAATTTTATAAGATAACAATATGATCTCCCTTCTCTTATGAATACATTCTAAGCATGTCTCCAAAAGGAAACCAATCCGGAGAAAATTGCGAAACCACTATGAAATTTTATTGGTTGCAAAAACAAAAATTGACTCCTTTGGTTATTGATATTTTCAAAATTTTATATCAAAACGTCATTATTGACTTCTCAGTGGAACTTGTGATCTCTTTTGTCTCTCATATCGTGGCTGTTGCCTGAAAGAATTAAATATTGTATATCATGAAATTGTGGCGGATCAAACATTCCCCCCCCTCCTCCATTTTCAGATCTAAAACTGTCCAAGAAAAAAAAATCGAAGTCTTCTTCTTCTTCTTCCCTACTTGAACTTAAATCATCAACTGAAACAATTATGGCCTCTCAAAAATATCTCCAAAAAGCTCAGGATTTGATTAACACTCATCCATACCTTATGTTATCCAAATCATGGTGTCCAGACTGTCACTACACCTATAGGATTTGGGATAGATTCCATGTTGCTGACAAAGTTCATATTATTGAATTAGACAAATTCCCAGATCAAAAGGAAGCAACTGAATTGGAAAAGGCATTTACAGAAATTGCAGGAAGAAAATGGGTTCCAACGTTGTTTTTTAATGGAAAAAGATTTGGTACTGAAGCTGATTTAAAGAGATGGGATAGTGAAGATAAATTGGAAGAAATATTTAAACAAGAAAAGTTGATTTAAATATAGTTACTTGGACAAATATAGATTAGAAATAAGTATAATTAATAAAAATGTACAATTAAAACAATCTGTATTCACAAGAGTGTAATAGTTGGGGCAAAGACCTTAAACCTTCAGGGCACTGAACTCGATTATCTTATATATTGAGGAATCTGTCTGCAATGAGAGTTTGGCTGGCGATCATTTTACCTCCTCGTCTTTCACGTGCCAGCTTTGCAATTTCTTTGAAGTCTTCTTCCTCTAAATCTCTGGCGTTAATGGATTATTTCGGATATCGCCTGGAAATGGAAATAAATCGGTGGCTTGTAATCGGATTTTTGATTGATTCTGAAGAGAAGTCAAGATCAATATCGTCAGAAATGACTCATTGCCGCTCACTCTTCGGCTTGTCACCCACTTCTTTCCACATTCGTACTAAATTTAGGGCCGCTATTGTCGCGTCCGCTCCAAGCATTTCCCAATTTGGGGTTATCTTTGTCGCATTAATGCCAAATTTGATTTTTCCGAAATCCATTTGCGGCAAATGTGATGCTTGAGCGGTCTTCAAAGACCGCTAACCCCGGCTCTCTATCTTTATATTGTAGCTACTGGAAGCAGTATAAAAGCTGAAGGTGTTCCGTGTCTTCTTCTACTTCTTTAGTCAATTAATAAGATAATTATATCAAAAACTAAGACAACAAAATGGCCTCGCAAATCTATATCCAAAAAGCTGAGGACTACATCAACACTCATCCATATCTCATGTTAGCCAAATCTTGGTGTCCAGATTGTCAATATGCCAATAAAATTTGGGAAAGATTCGATGTTTCTGATAAGGTCCATACCATCGAGTTAGACAAAATCCCAGATCAAGAAGAAGCTGCTGAATTGGAAAAGGCATTCATTGAAATTGTTGGCAAGGGAGTTCCAAAATTATTTTTCAATGGTAAGAATTTTGGTACTGATGCTGATTTAAAGAAATGGGAAAGTGAAGATAAATTAGAAGAAATTTTCAAACAAGAAAAGTTGATTTAGAAGTAGATACTAGGGTACATACATATACTAGGAATAAATATAAATCAAAAGTACATTTATAATAAACTATACCGTAAACAAAAAGTAATGTAGAAAAATTGATGATAAATCAAAGAAAGATGAGTTGAAATTCTTTCTAGAAATGACATCTTAAACTAGAAGTGAAAACCATAACAGTGTTGAACGTAAGTCTCATTTATATGAAAAGGATGGCTAAACTTAAACAGCCAATGGGTAAGAACCAGCCCAAGCGGAGATTTCTTCCTTAACAGCTTGTAATTTTTCATCACCCTTGGCAACAGCGGCCTTGAAATCCTTCAATTTGTTAGCATCCTTTGGTAAGTTAGCTTGGATTTCCTTGGCATATTTGACAGCAAAGTCAATGTAAGAAACAATCTTGTTGAAGTCTTCTTCACCCATACCTCTAGTGGTCATGGCTGGAGCACCAATTCTGACACCACCTGGAACTAAAGCAGATTTGTCACCTGGGATAGAGTTCTTGTTTAAAGCAATGTTAATCTTTTCACAAACAGCTTCAACTCTAGCACCATCAATTTGTTTGTCCTTAAGAGAAACTAAAACCATATGGGAATCGGTACCGTTAGAAACTAATTTGTAACCCTTGTTGATGAATTCGTTTTCTAAGACCTTGGCGTTCTTCAAGACTTGTTGTTGGTATTCCTTGAATTCTGGAGTAGCAGCTTGTTTCAAAGCAGTAGCTAAAGCAGTGATGGTGTGGTTGTGTGGACCACCTTGGTGACCTGGGAAAACGGAGAAGTTAATTGGGTTTTCTAAATCGTAAAGAACTTCTTGACCAGTCTTTGGGTTAACAGATCTGACACCTCTTCTGAAGAAGATCATGGCACCTCTTGGACCTCTTAATGACTTGTGGGTGGTGGTGGTAACAATATCAGCATATTCGAATGGAGATGGGATGACACCTGCAGCAATTAAACCGGAGATGTGAGCCATGTCGACAACAAGGTAAGCACCAACTTTGTCGGCAATTTCTCTCATTTTCTTGTAGTCAATTAATCTACAGTAAGCAGAAGTACCAGCAACCAAGACCTTTGGTCTGAATAAAACAGCGGTCTTTTCCAACATGTCGTAGTCAATTAAACCAGTTTCTAAATCAACACGGTATGGCATAGTTTCGAAATAAGTAGAAACAGCAGAAATCTTTCTAGAATCAGTTTGGTAACCGTGAGATAAATGACCACCATGAGGTAAATCTAAACCCATTAATCTTTCGTGTGGCTTCATGACAGCTTGGTAAACTTGTAAGTTAGCTGGGGAACCGGAAAGGGTTTGAACATTAACACCCCACTTATCTGGAGTAAGACCAAAGGCTTTTAAGGCTCTTTCTTGACATAAAGTTTCAATTCTATCAATGTGTTCATTACCACCATAGTATCTAGCACCTGGGTAACCTTCAGAGTATTTGTTACACATTGGAGTTCCTAAAGCATCAAAAACAGCAGTGGTGGTGAAGTTTTCAGAAGCAATTAAGACAATTGAGTGTTTTTGTCTATCAATTTCGTCCTTGATAATAGAATCAACTTCTGGATCAGTGTCCTTTAAGTGACCTTCAGTTAATTGTCTGTGTGATTCGGATAAAGCGTAAGGCATTGTGATAATATGAATTGATGAATTGAGGAAAAGAAGAAAGGATTCAAAGAAAGGGGAAAAAAAATTGGTTCTCGATGAGTCTATTTATAAAATTTCAGTTTATAAAAATTTTTCATTTTCTAGGCAAAGGAGTTAAATTAATCAGAGTCAAAAATTTATAACACAAAATTAGACAATTTTACGATAAACTGATTATTATTCTTTTTTTTTTGTTGATTATGTAATCATTACGCCTGTGATAACGTAATCAAAGAAATCTAAAGATCATAATAGAAAGAGAGTTCACAAACAATCTAAATGTATAAAACGTATTTATATTTTCAGCTACCTAAACTACTAAAATAACAAATATTGGAAATGAAAAGGAAACAGGGGGACAAAAAAAATACCCATGATACAATTGGGGATTTACTTTTAACAATCAAGCACGTGCCAATCTAGAAATAAAATTAACGATGATATCTCCATTTAAGATCACGTTCAGAGTAACATCCTTTTGAACATTCAGAACCACCAACTCATTGCCTTAGACTACTTTCGTCCTTCGTTATATGAATTCCTTTCAATTGAAAAGGATTCCAACAATTTTCTTTTTCTGCTTCTCTTGCAATTTGTTCTTCTTCTTCTTGAATGTACGTTTAATATAAAGTCACTCTTAATCTATGGGAAATTGCTAATTTTGGAACAACCACACAAAGACAACTAATACCATTCAAGATAAATAAATTTAAATTATAACTTGAATAATGTGTACTAATTAAAAATAAACCAATTGGTACCAACATTAAGAATTTCTTACTTGGAGTATATTGATCCCCATTGTCTATCTGTTCCCACATAGTTAAATTATCATAAGCTCCGGAATTGAATTCAAACGGCGTTCCTTTCACTTGATGGAACATAATATATGATCCAACATTATAAGTTAAATTTGTTAAAGTCCATCTCCAATCATTATCTAAAACACCAGTTAAATTAAAAAATACTTTTAATAACATTATTATCACAATATGTATGATCCATGCTCCCTTTTGATGAACCCAATTTGCATTGACATTTGGATTTAATGATTGATCAATTTTTGTATCTAAAGTGTCGGGTTCTAAATGTTGAATAATTGAAGAAGATCTTCTTTGTCTAGTGGCAATATGAGCTGATTGATGGGAAGGAGTCGGAGTCAATGGACTGGAGTTACTTCTTGTACGACCAGGAGAATGTGAATCACTAATTGAGCGGTGTCTTTGGTGGTTAGCAAACAGACTAGTTGTTGTTGCCATCGGATTTGTTGAAGTTGTTTGAATGGTGATTGCAGGTGCTAAATGAGGCTCATTGCCATTGGATTTAGGCGATAAGTTTGACATTGTTGATATATTATATAAGGATGGTATGAATTATATAAATGTATAGGAAAGGAGGGTTGATCTAGACGTAGAAGAAAGAGAGAAAGAAAGAGAGAAGAGTTGTTAGGTGGTTTCTTTTTTTAGAAAAACAAATTCCTTTCACAGTTAAAAAAAGAGCGGAAAAAAAAAACGATATTAAAAATAATGTTAGAGTAAAAAAAAAATGATTCATCAATCACAAAAGTAAATAATGTAAGGGAGAGAAAGACAATAACAAGTGCATCTGTATTCATAGTTCGTATACACGCAGAAAGAGGTGCCGATACTTCAATATTATCTTTTCTCCCCTCCTCCCCTTCTCATCACGAGTTACAAAATTTTTAAATCTCGTTTAAATTGTTCTGATTTTTTTTGTATAATTCGGCATTTTGTATTTTCTGCTCGTATAAACTTATTGTCATAATTTGTATCTATATACACACACACCATATTCTATACGGTATCTTCAATAGGAACGTAGATTCCACCAGAATGCCATCCACTAGCAGCAATTGAAACCCATTTACCAGGATAAGGAGGATTTTTCACTTTCAATGGTTTGATTGCTTGCAAACTATGATAATCATCTAATACGGCTTCCTCGGGGTGGTCCCTCACCACATCATCTTCCGATCCCAATCCTAAACATCCGCATCCGCTTGATTCTCGACCCCAGCTTAGAATATCACCATCATTAGTTAATGCCAAATAGTGGTAATCTCCAATTTCCAAAGTTTTGATATTCTTCCCCTGTAATTCATCCATGATTATTGGGGATCTTCCTTCTGCCTCGTCTTCTCCGTTTTGTCTTTGTTCTTCATAATGAACCAAATGTTTACGTGAACCTATCAAAACGTGATCATGATTGGTGAATACAGCAAAATTTGTGTAACAACTGTTCAACTTGGTAAACCTCACATTCTCTGCACCTTGTTGTTCAATATTAGATTTCCAATTATTAAAATTGCTCATTGGTTGAATACAATTGGTTATTTCATCTGGATTAATTGGGGTGTTTCTAGTTGCAAAATCATGAGCATTAAACTTAAATTGATATAATTTTCCATCTGATCTCTTAATATAAATTATACAATCGGCACCTACGGTGAAATCAACGATATCATCCTTGGTGAACGGTATAACAATATATTTAGCATCAGATTCAAATTCATGCCTTTCAAATTGTGCTTGTGATAAAGGTTCCCTCGAATACCAAACCACTAAACCTATTCCCACAATTAAACAACATGACAAATTCCATCCTGCAACTATTTTGACAACAAATGAGTCGTCAGGGATTCCAGGAAATCTGATACGAATCCCAATATTGGTACAACATCCAGTATCCCAGGAATATATATGGTTGAAATTGTCCAATGCAATTATATGTTCTCTTCCAGTACTTAAGGAAATAACCTTTCTTGATTTCCAATTATTTCTGGGTGGTAAGAATAATCTTGAAAGAAAATTGGTTTCTTTTATCTTTGATGGAGGATGATAAAATTCTGGAACTTCTTCATCTTCAGAAGATTCAGTAGGTTGCAATCTTCTTCTTGAGCCTGGGACAGGGGAACCAGTGGGTGCATGAGGTGGAGTCGTTGCTGTCGTCGTTTCTTCTTCTTCGTCTTGATTTCCTTCTTCATTTGGATCATGTCTAGTAAATGGCATTGGCATGACTCCTCTCATACCACCTAATCTTAAAGATCTTCGAGAACCTAAAGTTCTACCATTCTGGTTATTTAATGATTCCAATGCCAATGCTCCTGGATTGGGTCTATAATCTTGTTGATGGATTGGACCTGGAGTTGCTCCTGTTGTGTGATGAGGTTGTTTCCAGTCGACTCCAGTAAACCACATTTCCCCAGAATTGGTCAATATAATAAAACTGTAACCATTTGCTACAATATCCACAATTATATGATCATTGAATTCATGGATATTACAAGGCATATTTACTGACCATTGATGGTGACCTCCTTCATTGATTCTCCTAGTTCTATATTGATCAACTCGACTAATTAAATAACCTAATCTTCCGCCACTTGGTGATCCCCAAGTATAAACCTTTTGTTTTGGATTACAACGTAATTCAAATAATTGTTTCCAATTGAGTTTATCCTTCAAACTCAATGTATAATTATTCTCATTATTTGTGAATTTCTTATTATATAAAATTTGAAATAATAATGATGAAAGTTGTGAATGATAATATAATTGATATATTGATTTATTAATAATTGAAAAATTAAAGATTTCTTCAGGAGTTAAATATTTTGGAATTTGTGATACTAAAATATCATCACCAAGATCTAATATACTAAGATTCATTTGGTTAGTGAAGGATGGGGGGCTGGGTGTTGCTTTCTTTTGATGATACAATTGATAAGAAAAGATTGAATCAATTTTGATTTCCCCTGATTTGTTCAGTTTGAAAAATCCCAATTTTGTGTTGGTCGCGAAATCGCCACCCCCTATTACAATATTTACATACATGTGAAATGTGTGGGTTTAGTTGACAAGGCAGCCTTTTGCCTTTTGTATTTTTAACTTACATCACCTGATTGTGCATGATGAATCATCATTACAAGGAAATTCCATAACATCAATGTTCTCAGTTGGAGAATCTGATTTTAATTTATGTTGCTGGTCTTACAGATTTGAAATTTATTGTTGTCCTAATTATATTGTATTCTATCTAAGGGTTATATCCTCTCTGCATGTCAAAACTTGGAGCTAATGAGAAACGAATACCTATTTGTTTCCTTCGTTATTAATATTTTGTCATATAAAAATATCTAATATCGTCAACTAAATTTGGATTTCGTAAAAGCAAATCGATCCACGAAATTCTTCCAGGAAATGCTTCTGAGTATAACAGAAAGGGCAATGGAGAATCGTTCTTCATTATTCCATTACACTAGAAGCTATTGGAATATCGAGTGGATGTATTGTTTAATTCTTATGAACTCTCTGAATTCTAAGTTTAAACAAAATACAAATAGCTATGGTTGGATTCTCCTAGATATTTCCGAAGTTTTATTCTAGTTTTGTATAGTCTTAACTCAATCCCTATACTGTCATTTCTTCCTTGAAGAAGCTTTGCATCTTTCCTTTGTAAGAATATCCCATGTAGGTACTTCAAATTCTAAGTATGTTGCTCATATAAAGAGTTTTTTTGAAGTTTGAGTAAATTTCTGAACAAATTTGGGTAAAATTTTTGCAATCATCTGATAAAAAATCAAAACGAAAAAATTTACAAAATATTGGACTTATACTCCAAATATTACTTCCAGGTTAGTTGTGAATATCAAACCAATCATGATATATCTTTATAACTTTAAAAAATTTACTAATTGCGGTAAAATTGGTGTATTAGAAGAATATAAAAATTTCTGCAAAAAATAATCACATGATTCTCACATGATATCCAACACGTAAATCATGTGA
>NW_026057408.1:0-14307 GCF_019202705.1 Hemisphaericaspora subhashii | reverse complement strand
TTATCTGGTTTTGGAATAATAGATATAATCACCTTTGCAAAATATGGCGGTAAAATCCCAGTATTCATAATTTCATTGGCACATGACAACAAGAGTGGACCCACCTGTTCCCATAGCATTTTATATAATCTATATCCGGCACCATCATCTCCAGGTGCTGATTGGTTTGAGCATCTTGTTAACACCAGTTTCAATTCATCAAGCGTAATATCTTTTTCTAATTCATCTGATTTTTCTAAAGTGAGACACTTCGGAAATCCTTCTAAATATTGATCAATTAATTCTACATTATTCAGCAATTGTTGATTCTTATACAAGTTTTCATAATATTCTTGAGCCACACGTAAAATACCCTCCGTATCATCGACCATCCCCACATTATCACGTGTATGTAATTTTTCAATAATTGGAAATGAATGAGTCCTGCCTTTAAATCTTTCATTTAAATCCTCAAAAATGGTGGATTGTAAGGACTTCAGAACTTGATTGTTACACCTACGCCTTAAGCGAAAAGCTGTTGGAATATTATCTATAAATTCTTCTAAATTATCTGCAGGAAGCAGTACAAGGCCCTCCACAAATGATTCATTCTCAAGTAATCTATCCTTAATAACAAAACGCTTTTTCCCCACAATAAGCTTTGGATGATTGGATAATACCATAAAAACACTAACTGTATCATGCGTACTCAATACATTGTCCTGTTTATGCTGTTGATATTGATAAAATGAAGATTTCATATTTCCACTAATATATATACGATCTAACCGTCGACTGTTAGCGTTATGATGATTTGTAAAATGTTGCCTCCTTGGAGCTAAATGACGAAAAGTATCCACAAGTTTATTTCCTTTAATAATATACAATAATTCTCGAGTTGCTTCTAATTCTGGATTAGATAACGGAGTCTGTAATTCACTATCAATTTTCGTATCAAATACATTATTAAAATCTCCTCCCATAACCATCTTAAGCCTTTTGTCACTATGTATACATTTATATTCCTCTATGACAAATCGTAATTCTTCAAATAATTCCTTCTGTCCCTGGAAATCACCTGCTGGGGCATAAACTGATATAATAAGAAGGTATTGTTTTTCCCGTGGAAACCATATTAACGCATCAGAGACTCTAAAACAAAATGGAGGTATAAGTTGTTTAGTAATTTGTAATTCCTCAATAATTTGAAATGCCCCAGACTCAGGAATTCGGAAAGCAATAGCTGCCCGAGCCTGTACCGACTGGTAAACCACCCTAATTGATTTCATTTGTTGTATAATCTTAAGATTCTTCTTTGTAGTTTCTTGAATGAGTATAACATCCGTGTTATATAATAGCGATTGTAAATTTTTAATAACTGAAGTATTTTGAATGTTTTTAGTAGTAATTGTAAATTGGTTGAGAGGATGAATAATCTCATCCATTCCCTCAAAAATAGTATTCGTTAATTGCAAACCCATATTTGATATTATAATAATAATAAACCTAAAAATCCTATATGGATCATGGTAAGGTAACAAAATATAATTAAAAATTAAAAATATTGATAACAATTATTGTTATGCAAAAGATCTTTACACCTCTATTTCTAGAGTTGTTGTTCAGAGATAGAGCTAGAATCCATATCCACATCACTGTCAGAACCACCTACACTCGGTGGTCTAACTTCTTCCATCGGATCCAACTCTATATTATCTTCAATAGCCTGTACATCCACATCTATGGTATCCTCCGAGGCACCTAACGTCCCCTCATCATCTTTCAGAAGCCCCAGCTGCTTCTGTTGATTTTCTAACGTCTGACCCTCCTGTGGTTCATTGATACCCGTAGTTTTTTCCTTCCTTGCAGATGCATGTGTTGCATCCGTAGACATAGAAGGAGTTGACAATGATCTAATGGCCTGTGAAAGGCTTGGTAAACGACCTGTGGTTGATTCAGTTAAGGATTGTGTCCTGGAAGGTACTATAGTTGAAGATATCAAGCGTGTTGAATCAGAGTGTTCAGTAGTACTATTAGTGGTAGTATGTTTGGAAGAGACTGGTAAAGTAGCAACATTAAAAGAAGCAGATTGAGATAAGGATGCAGGGATAGGATTCTTGGAAGTTTTACTTCTCCTCAAGAGATGTAATTGCTTTCTGTGAAGCGCATTTCTAACCTTTTTAGTTTGTTGAACTGTAACTGACCTAGTATTCTGAGTAGATGTTGGTTCAATAACCATGTCATCATTATCCTCATCAGTAGTTGATTCCAATACATTGAATTGATTCGTGGTTGTATGAGTTGGAGTTGGTTTTAAAATTGATTTGAGAGTCTTCGTAGGCAATTGCCATTCAGTAGGCTTCTTGGGCTTTGGAGTAGTTGTTGTATTAGTCGATGAACTTTCTTGATATGTTTTTGAGATGTCCGGACACTCAAATTTTGTATGCCCCGCAAGATGACAATAATTACAGTACTTAAAGTACGAGGCAATTTTGACGTTGGAATTTCTAAAATAATGTCTTCTCCCCACAGGTACCACATTACTTTCGGTTTCAATCAAAACAAAGATCTTTGTGCTTTCAGTATTGGGAATTGCATAGTCCAATTGAGGCTCAGCTAACTCACTTGTTTCAAGCACTTTAAAATTTGAAGTAGTTGGAAGCAGAGGATGATCATCTAATGCTTGTTTAATGTAATTAAGGTAATCAATTTCTCCAGTCTCCTTTCTTACCTTTTTTGCACTTAAGCGAATAGAATTCTTAAAGGAATTTGTTTTATTCCTATGATTAATTTCGAAAAATTCATCTAATTCTTGAAGGGGATTTAAATTATTACGTGGGAACGTATACTCTGCTATAAAATAATTACGTGCTTCATTGTTGATCAATTGTAACTTCAAAATTTTATTATTCTTTACTGGAATATCATTGATGGTAAACATAAATTGCTTCAAAAATTCTTCAATTGGTAGCGCAGAGACCTTTTCATATTCTTCTGTTACCAAATTAGAGAAATTAACTAATAAAGTATTAGCATCCATAAGGGCAATTCCAAACATATGGCTTTCCACTGCTGCCAAATACATGACTAATTCCTTCTTAGTTACCTCAAGAGTTTGTATGTGTTTATTCTGTTTTAAAATATCCTTACGAATATCCTCATTCGTAAGTTGACTTGCTCTATCTGGAAACTGATAATCGTCTGGTTGGAGTTGAGTTGTTGCATATGTAACATAAGTAGTGGCTTTTTGAATTTCGTCTTCAATGTTAAATAATTTTTCTCTGAAACGTACTGGTAAATCCACAAACCAATACTTTTTAATAGCATTAATAATTTCTTTTGGAGTCAAATCTGTCTCCTCAATTTTCAACTGTAAATGCGTCTTACCCAAAATCGATTTCACCAAGTGGGGATAACATTTTTTCAAAAAATCATCATCCGCCTCTTTTAATCTAACTAACTCTTGATTCCAGGCTAAGGGGTCCAAAGATTCCTTATATTGTAAAATACTATACAATTTTCCATATTCAATGGATTCTTCTTTGGTAAGCTCTTCATTAGCTTTAATTTTGGATAACAAACACTTAAAAGTATCTGCCCATTTTCTTTCTCTTTCAATAGCATTAGGGTTATTTTTTTTGATTTCATTAATTTTATTATTTTTTTGGAAATTTTTAAATGGAGTAATTTTTTTTTGGGATTTTGGAATATTTTTTGAAACAACTTCGGCGTAGGTCATTTTTTTATTTTTTGGTAAAATTTGATCATCAGAAAAACGAACTGAACGATAAACACCACTGGTGCCTAAAGATTCACTAATAATTGAAGAATTTGTAGAACTTACTGTTGAACACAGTGAACTAGTACTGTCACTAAAATTGTCCTGGTCGTCACTCTCATTACCAGGATCATTTTGCTCTCTTTGAAAATTACTTTCACTTGTCAAATTCATTGTAGTTTGAGCGCGATTTTTTGAAATGTTTTGAGATTGATGATGTTGCGGGGTTGATGTGTTCGATGCACCAACTGGTGTCAACGGATCAGGGGGGGGTGGGATTGGTGGTGAAGGTGCTTGATGGGAACCTGAGTCCCCTAATGATGATTGAGAAAGAATTGGGTTTAGCATTGTAGGTTAGAACTTCAAATCCTTATACGATTCATCTTTTCGAGAATGCATCTTCCTTTGCGAAGCTAGCACAACCATCAAGTGAACCAAAAAAGTTTAAGGGATGCTAATTACATCCCCTATCTATGAGACAACACGTCTCATGAAAGGTGAACGGTTTGATTTCTAGTTCAAAGTTTTGATCTCACAAGATAACTGTAAGAACCTTTTTCTTTTTTTACATATACAATTGGACAAGCAATGTGAGTATGGTTTAATTACTCTATAGGCTACCTGAATGGAATGTATGGAATTGTAGACGTGAAGAATACGCCCATCTGTACTATTTGCAATTGGATTTTTGCGTAGAAGATACGCTACTGCCACCGTTCCTATTAACTGAGAATAGCATACCACTCTGTATCATTTTGCCTTGATTAGCTACTCTTATATTTATTCCATTTCTGCATTTAAAATATGCATAGGCCATTTTTTTTTTATTTTGTCAAAAACGCTACAGGAATAGGAAACCCATTGCTGCAAAAAGTCTGTCCAACACTTCCATTGCGTAAAGCTAAGAAAACTCCGACCTCTCTTGTATTTTGATTGAATTTTTGTTGACACTGTATGACTTGAGGCAATTGATGATTATTTTCAATTTGTCATCGCTCGGTATGAACGGGATAGAGAGGCTATGATTTCATGTGCGAGAAAAGATGAAGGGGCTAAATTTAGAACATGACTTGTTCCAAACGGGGGATTACATTCTTAAGTGAGTTATTGCATTAACTTCCCTTGAATTACAATACCATTGTTTCTTTGTTGAAATCTGGAGAGAGGCGTTCATGGGATCGTGGTTAATCGACAGCAATGATTCAGTCTCTGCATTACGAACTTTTATTTTATAGCCATAGATCTAAATCTAAATTATTTTCAATCCCGTCAGTACCAGGATCATCTTTGAAATCCCCTTTTGATTAATTATCTAAACTAATTGGGATATTCCAACTCCTAGAATGGTCATCGATTTTCCCCTTTATTGTTAAAAATTAATTATAAATCCCCCCTTGAACCTGAAATTTAAACAATCTAAAAAATAAATTGTATTTACGATTATTTTTTTTGACAGGTAGATGGGGCTTTGATTGTTGCAACTTTCACAATATTTTTTTTTACAGTATGCGTCATACTAAACTTTAATTTTTTTTGTTTCAAATACTTGGATCACATTTCCTTTTAAATTAACCATAAAGCAACTATAATATAGAGAGACAATACAATCGGATTTGTCATCTTGTCCCCTTTGTGTATGAATGTAGCATTGTTGACGTGAACTTCCTTACAAAGCTAATAATATGCCAGAAACTGCACCTTCGGGCTTGCTTTCTGGAACTAAGATCAAATACGTCTCTAACTATGGACATGTATAATCTATTAATAGAGATAAAGTTGTCTTAGATATCAGTAGGTTCCGGAATTACAGACCGCTAAGAAATTCCTTGCTGAAATCAATTCCCTTCAAGGTGTAGCCTCGTTAAACTAGGAATGTACATGTACTTGATAGTCACTGGCTATACACCCAACTTAATAGCAATTTGGTTCAGTCTATGGTGATATAGTACTTAAACAATTTTACTGCGTCAAAACGGAAACTAAAACACAGACATTCACTATCGGTGTATTCTGTTCTTTGATTTACGTTATCATTCTACCTTTTTAAGACTCATATCAGAAGAATCAACCCTAACCGCTCTTGATCACAACTCCTCCACAACAGCTCCATTTATAGAAATTTTAGACAATCTTTGGCAAGAAATGTGCCCTTCTTAGGACTGCTATAAGGAGAATTAAAGAAACCAATCTAAGTGTGTTTCTACAAAATCCAACTCAAATTTCTCTTTTCTAATGATAGGACATTTGCATTCAACATGCCTGTAACTCTTTACATCTGTCTTGTCTATACTTTTCAATATTTATTGGCATTGCATCTATGACAAGAAAATTGAAATTGACGAATAAATTTTGGGTGCAACTTCATTCCTTCGCAACCGCCGCATCGAAGCAGCACAAAAAAAATGATGAATCCCCTTTTCCTAAAAATTCATTTCACAAAAAGGAGAAACGAGAAAAGTCTATTGGAGAAAATTACACTTTTAATTTACCATTGCTCCCAATTGAATAATTTAATAGTCAATAATTAATATAAATGCAAATATAACAAAGTTCATAAACAAATCGACCAATTTTTGATATATAAATTTCAACCATGGTTAATCAAAATTCAAGGACAGAAGTTCATACTCCTACTCCTGAAAGTGGCAGGATGTACGTCAGACCAAATTCATCAGAACAATCTTCTTCTCAAGAGCCATCAGGGCTGAGATCAGAGCAGCAACAGCAGCAGCAACAGCAGCAGCAACAGCAGCAATCTGATGATGTATCTTTCCAGGGTGTTATAAAGAAACGAAATAGAACTAAAAAGAAAAAAGGAGCTAATGTTACTTGGGATGAGGAAGTGGTGGATAATGAGAATCTTAATAGAAAGAAATCGAAAATTTGTTGCATTTTCCATCCACAACGTAGCTTTGAAGAAGAATTGGAAGAGGATAAGAAGGAGGAAGAAGATCCTGAAAGTGATAGTGGTAGCTCAAGTTCAGATGAAAGTGACCATAGTGATGATGAAGGTGGTAGTGGAGAGAAAGGAAAACCCAATGCTTATGAATATCAACCTAATTACGAAAATCAATCGAAATTGACTTGAATGCTTTTTGTTGTCTCTTTATAGAATTGTAACATTTATACTAGAAAATGAATGCAATAATAATATTAAAATACCTAGCTAACAAAGTAGACGAAACTATAAACAAAAAATAACGCTATGAATTAAAAACCGATACCTAAAAAATCCCGTGCTACTTAAATCGGCCCTCGAGGGGTAATCAGACCTTGTTCGGGATTAACAACTTTCAACTTCCTCAGATAGTCAACCTCATCATCGAGGGTATTTCTGGAATAAGTGTGATTCAAAAACATTGTATGAGGATCCATACGAGTGTCAACCTCGTTTATTGGAAACATAATCACATTATCCAAACTATCTCCACTGCCTCCACTTCCACTTCTTCTATTCATCAATTTCTTTCTCGAAGAACTTCGATTCACTCCATCTTTTTCATTCGAGAACAATTTGAATAAAGACTTAGTTGAGTCTTCTCTCTTAATTGAAGTAGCGACTTTCTTCTCATTTCCCACTGACATGTCTGAGGAAATTTGACTTTCTTCATCGGTGTAACCATCATCATCATCATGTCCTCCTTTACGACAACAGCAACAATATAAGATGGTTGAAACTATTCCAGCCACAACAATACCTACTGCTGTAAATGTACCTGCTACCTTTCCTTTGTTATCAAAAAATGTAGATTTTTCTTCAGGCGAATTGGATGTGGAACTGGCATTTTCAGTCAGAACACTAGTCTGTGCATGCAACCCAATAGAAGATGAATCATTTGCAGTTGATGAGGGTGAAGCAACATCACTTGGTGTGTGGGTTATATATAATGTCTTAACTGTTTGTGATGTGTTACCATTGACTGTGACAATTGAGTAAACTGTGGATGGTTCAATCACCACCAGTGACGAAGACGTGGATGTGGCGGATGATGATGTGGCTGGTGTTGTTGATACAATCATTGTAACTTTGACAATGTCACTTGTTTCATGGACTTTGGTGACTTGTGTAGTTTGAGTAATTAATGTTGTGCCTACCGTCTTATCTTCATCTTGGTTGCTGCTACTGTCATCTGTTGGCTGGCCCTTCGAAACAGTCGATGAAGGATTACTTAGGATTATATATCCATAATAATTATTGCCTGCACAATTCTCCTGCTCGCTATATCCAGGGCAACCAATATTACAGTTCGTCATCGAGACTGTGTCTCCAGGTACATCATCGGAACAGTAGCAATCGGTCCCTGATACGATGGCTACGGCAAAATTCTGTCCTAAACAATTATCATGACATAACCCATTTGACATGAATTCGTTGATTAATGGGGATGAACCGCTTCCAAGGTTAGTTTTAGAACAGTACTTAAGTGATAATGCATGTGTTGTAGATGATAATATCCATATTAGTAGTAGTGCTAAATTAATCATTTTCTATTCATTGATCTACTGTCCTTTTCTTTCTTGATAATGCAAATCTTAATAAGGAATTGTCTTTCTTCGATATGATCCTTCTAGGGTGATCTTCGTTGAATGATAACTTGTTGTTAGTTGTAAAATATAGAATTGGTGTGAAAGTAAATTGGAAATTTTTATGAACCTGAAATTGCGAATATTATTTTTTTGCCAAGTTCTTTCCTGTTGAGACTGTTGAAAAAGTTCTTGCCGTATCTCTGATGAGTTACGATTAATTGAAATGTCTTTTGTTAGGGGAATAAGAGTGTCTGTTGAATAGGATATGAAAAGAAGAATTTATCTTCTCGTGGAATTCTTGAAATGTGTGTTGGGAAAGGGTTGGTGGTATAGTGTTGTGGGCTATATCTGATGGCTTTTGTTTCCTTAAAATAGATTGGAAAATATTTTTTTTGTTTCGGGGTGTTTATTAATTAATCTCTTTTAATTTCCTATTTAGAAGAGATTTTTTTTTTGATTATGTTTGGATCAATTCTTTGAGGTAACTATTGTACCTATAATTAAAGACCTTTGGGAATGAAGCGAAAGTGTAAGTATGCTTTCTCCGATTGACTTGAAAAACAAGGAAATTCAAAAGATATTTATAAAAAATTAGTTGATTTCAAGGAGGTGCAAAACATTTTAATTTATTTGAAAATTTAAAAATAACTCCCTTAAATTGCATACATTTATTGTTTTAACTCAGTTTTATTTTTTTGGTTTTCTTTCACTTACATCATCGTAATAGAACGATGCACAAAAAATATTTTTAACCTTAAAGAAATTATTTTTTTTCTCTCATACAACTGCCGGATCTCAAATGTTTCCTCCTGCGAGATTTCTTTTATGGTTCCAATCTCCAGAAAGGGCTCCCAATTTTATTGAAATAACATAGTGCAACTTGTTTGGAGAATAAGCACAGATGCATATTGATGTTCTCTTGACCAATAGGATGAGGGGATATCGGCAGTTTCAGTCTTCTATGCTTTGTGTAAGTTATTAAAGTTTGTGTAGTTGTTCTATGCGTTTGGCTACATGCCTCGGCAATCTCCAAAACCTTCCATTTTCTTTCCTAGTGGATTTTTTTTTTCACACATACCTTTCTTTTTCTGCTTTACTCCACACAAGAAAGGGATAACCCAGATCCACTCTCGCTTCATAATCTTGATTGCCAGAATTGCTCATGAAGGTTCCAAATAGGAATGTAGATGACCATAAAAAGATGGGGAAAGACCTAATAATATGATCCTTGGAACAGCAATATTAAAATTTCAAGGAACAATGAACTTTTTTTAAATTTCAGTTATAGAAGATCCATCGCAATGAATAATTTTATTTTTTCTTAACCTCACTAGAATGGAACACTGCCAATTGAAAAAATAATAAACTCTTTTAAACTTTAGTTTTTAAAATAAAATACCGAGAAACGCTAGATACGGGATGGGAGAATGGGGGTAAACAACTTGATTTTAGACATGTATTGTTTTACAGAAAACCAGGGTTTGAATGGATTCCCTAATCAGTCAAATAATTGCTCCTTTCTGACCTTTAGATATCTCGGTCTCAATATAAAATCGAATGTTCCCGTTTCTTTGTAACTTATTTTTGTCTAAGAATCGACGAAAAGGAAATCGGGCGTATCGTTACACCTATTTCTTGGGTTCATCAGCTGTACCCACAAAATGTTTATTCTTAATTGAAAGTTTTAGATTATGCAGTTGGGCTACAGTTGATTTTAAGTTTCATAAGTTTTCTTTATTAATATGTCCTTCGCAACCATGTGACAAAAGGGATGATAATATTGGCAGTACATGCTTGTTGTTTACTAGTGATCATATAAAGGCATTGGATTTCCTGATTCTATCTTCAATAATTAACAACTTCATACAAGAGCATTATCAACTAGTGGTATAATTGAACAAAATGGAACTCTCTTCTTTGGAGATTGAAAAGACAAACGAAACTAAATTGTCAGGTATTAATCAATAATCAGGAGGGGATAATCCCTTTATAGGTAAATTGTCGTACTACCATAGTGTAAGATGTACTAGCGGCTGTTGTATCCTAGTGCTGACCGTTCATATTGGTTGACGTTTAGAATGCTCAAAGTTTTACAACACTTTCTCGAATAAAGAGAGAAATTAAAGTTTTGCAACAATTTTTTTTTGTTTGTTTGCGATTTAAAATTATCAACCAAATTTTAACCTCCAAATCTTTTAAAGTTTACAAGCTCAAGAGCCTTGCCCTTGACTCAAATCATGGCACTTGCGAGTGGAGTCAAACATTTAACTTTTGCAAATGTAACATAGTTACCACCTCCCTCCTTCTGAATAAATAAATTAATTAATATTACTCCCTAAAACTTGTCTATTTACACTTCTAGTTTTCCTGATTTTATTATACCACGTTCGATCATTACTCTCTTGGTGTGTTCATCAATTCCTTCATATGCCTTAAACACCCTATCTCTATTCCTATTGCTAGTCATCCTTGAGCCTCGATGCTTTAAGATTCTAGAAAGTTCATCTTCTGGGATCCCCGCAGTGTTTGATTCTGTCAGGAAAATCGCCTGGATTTTACTTTCTGTAGGCTTGAGGGTTAAGTAATCATGTCCTATATGATACTTAATTTCATTCCATTTTTCTCGTTCTTCAATTGTTAACGGTTCCCACAAACGTTTTAAGTCTTGAAATTGTCTAAGATATTCGATCTTCGCTTCAAGCTGAACAACATCCCATCCCATGATTCTTTGCAAGACCCTATAATTTTCTGGTAATGTAGTTTTATTATTGGAATATTTGACAAAATCAATCGATAGTCCTAGTTTAGATGTCGCCTCAGAAAAGAGGCATCTAGTTAAGAACGAAAGCTGTGGAATATTCTTAACTTCTTTCAATAATTGATTGACCAATAATTTATATATATATGGAATTTTTGCCATATCGCAATCTGGGTACTCTTCAACAAAATTCACATAGAATTGAAGCATGATATATGATTTATGTTCAATCTTTTGGTTTCTATATAACCCCTCAAGTAAACTCTTCAAATTATACTCATCTTGATTTAAGTCAACCCCTTTACAATCACTTTCATTAGTTATATGCAACCACTTATGATAAATGACTTTAGATACCATTCTGAAATCCTGCTTCCAGTTAGCATGTCCTAAATCATGCTCAATGAAATATATTAGTTCGTTTGTATCTTCGGTTGTTTTCATAAAATCGTCCAAAATCCTAACTGTCATGCCTTTTGGTATTGGGACACCATTTTCTTGCATGGTTCTCAAAAATTCCTCCTTCAAATGAACATTTTGAATACAATCATAGATTCTACTATATGTTTCCAAATTTATATCGATATGTGACCTGTCGGCAATTTGTAAAAAATTTAATATTCTAGCAAATGGATTAGACACTGCTCGTATTTGCGTCTGCACTTTGCAGACCTTCAATAATGTATTTATGGTGTCTATATTTAACAGGTGCCCGTCTTCTCGAAGCACCAAAACTAATTCCTTAGCAAATAAGCTTTGATGTTTAAGAAACCCAAAATAATTGATAAGGTAGTTATAAGTATCTGCCGATCTATAAGGTTTAAATTCTTCATTTGTGATTTTATGGGTATATAATAATATTGACGGTATGATTCCAGACAGTAATGATGATGAATTTTTGTAGTGGTAGGTGTTATGAGTTAATTTATAAATCCATTGGCGAAACAGTTCTTCAGTTAATGGAGATGGCAATGGTGGTATCTCTCCAAATTGAATTGCAGCACCATCTTTGATATTGGTCGGTTGTTCTTGTTGGTTTAGTATATACTCCAAATAATACGTATTTTTATAATCTACATTCTTCAAATTGCTTGGGGTAATTTCAATTAAAAACTTCAACATTTTGCCGTATAGATATCGGTCTCTTATATAAACATCCAATCTATCTCTTGGACTCTGTGATTTATTCTTAAGCCAATTTTTAGTAGCAGTTGCACTCTCATATTTCTCTGTTCTCACACTATGAGATTTAAGATTGGCTATATTTAATGGACGCAAGAAATCACTGAATATTTTTTGTTGGAAACTGGTATACACTGGCTTAAACTTCGCGAGATCTTCCGGTTTGAAGTTCTTATCTTCTTCGAAAGTTACCTTTGCTTCTCTTCCAGCGGGATCAGTTAATGAATTTCTCGAAACCTTGCTAATAGATGATGAGGTCGGTTGTTGACCCTTTTTGAATGATTCCACGTGTTTCAACGTTCGGCCTATTCGTGATATCGTATCTTTGATAGATATCATTATCTACTATGTGCATGAAAGTGTCTTTGTTCAGGTTTCACTATAGGAAGTGTATCTTCAAAAATTTTCATCTTTAAAGTCCAGTGCATTACCGACCATGTTTTTCCAACAAAGTAGAGTCACGTGCGAGATTTTTTCGCATAGGTTTTTTTTTCTTTTCTGTACTTCAAATTAAAATCTCATCGAAGTTGAAAAAACACATTTTAATCGTTTCCTGGATAGATTACCAACTAACAACCAAATATGGCATCACCACAAAGAGAAGGTTTCAGTATCCCAACTTCCATTTCCCATGCTGCTTTAGGTCAAGTTACCAGCAAGTCTTTAGGTGTCAAATACAACTGTGCTCAATGTGCTGCTTCCTTTTCATTAAGTAAGAATGACGCAATCAGATGTAAGGAATGTGGTCACAGAGTTATTTATAAAGCCAGAACTAGAAGAATGGTACAGTTTGAAGCTCGTTAGTATTGATGTTGTCTAGGCATGCAATTTATTTCTTGCTTAATGAAGATTTTGTGAGTCAGCATAGTTTTTCCAAAGGGTGTGTCGAAGGCATGGTTTCCCAATGTATAAGCACAAATGGTTCGTTGCTGAAAATGGATAGAAAGGTTTATTTAAGAGTATTGTATTATAGTTATCAATGAATATTTTCATGTTTGGATCGTTGAGAAAGTGGGAAGAGTACTTATCAGTGCCCACCCCAACTCGTTGATTAATCTTATTTGTCTGAGACCTCGTGTTCCAAATTCACAACCCTTTCTCTTTTCTCCTCTCCCTACTTGATATAAGCAAATCAACGTTCGGTTCGAGAAAGCAAGAGCCACGTAGGAAGATGGATCCTTGCATCGACATAGAAACAAATGGTTATCGTTTAAGATTGTAATATTCTGGCAACAGATAAGGTGGGATTTCTGTAAACGTCAATTTCTCAAATGTATTTGTCTTTTCCTCTCATTAACCTATTTTAGTTGGCCGATCCCAGATAGTAGTTCAGGCCTGCTAGGTTCACAGAGTTAACATATTGTTGAATCGCTGGCCCTACTGTCTCATTCACGGATAGGCATTTTCCTTGTATTTACTAAGGTATGTACTGTTCTCCCTGACGTCTCTTGTGGGTAAGAAGTGTGCATTAATGAGCTGGGGAAGAGCAATGGAAAACAAAAACTGAACAGACGGTCTGGAGTGGACTGTGCATGAAGCAACCCGTTTGCTTTCATTGCCTGAGACAGAAAATAAGAAAAAATACCTGAAAAGGTGCTGGATATGCTTAGCTTAAAAAGGTATGGGGTCGGAACGTTGATCTCACGGTCCAATTCATTCGCAAATGGGTATCGTACACCTCCAAGAGTCTTAATAATTATTCTTATACACTCAGTCTCTAAGATGGTTCTGAAATGAGGTTTTAGGCAATGATGCTTTTTGCCTTTAAAGTATATTGTTTTTCTGTTTGTTATATTTCTGTATGTTAGTATGTATAAGAACTCAATAAACAGATTGTATATGTAAAAAAAAGAACTAATAAGTAGGCTGTCTTCTCTTCAACCTGTTCAATTGAGGCAGTTAAATCGGTACCTCGTCCTTCTTTGCAAGTTCCAAAAGTTTCGACGTGTAGGGGGGCGGAACGTTGAGCTCAGGGTCTATTTCATTAGAACGCGGGTATCGTACACATCGAAGAGTCTTAACAACTATTCCTACACACTTAATCTATAGGATGCTGCTGAAATAAGGTTTTAGGCAATGATGC
>NW_026057486.1:0-14626 GCF_019202705.1 Hemisphaericaspora subhashii | reverse complement strand
TTGGTTTTTTTAATAAAAAAAAAAAATAAACTTTTTTTTTTTTTTTTTTTTTTTTTTTTTTTGTTTTTGTTTTTTGTTTTTGTTTGATGATTTTGTTATTTTTCAGATCCGACCCGGTCAGGTTTGATTACGTAATCACGAAATTATCAAAAAATGTCATGCTATAACATTCCTTAAAAGAATAAGATAGTAATCAAGCTTAACTAGCAAATATAGGCTATAAGTTGATACTCTTACTTAATCAAAAAAATCCTTCCTTCGTTGGGGAAATTGGAGGGTTTATAAAACTTGATCAGGTGACCATTGACCGGATCTCAGTTTCTCGTGCCGGAAGTGTATATAAAAATTTTGCAACCTTCCCAAGGCATCTTCGTTTTCCTATACATTGTGCTTGTTATGAGATCAGAGTTGAAATCTACCTCATATCTTGGGAATATGGGTTAATTGTAGATATAATGTAATTTCAAAGGATGCGTTAATAATTTTGGTGTTGGAAATTTGGTTGGATTATTACGAAAAAAATTTGCAGCCATAATGGTTGATCAGTGAGAATTGATAAAATGAATCGAAGACTATCACAATATTTCTCGAATGCAAGAAAATTCATCTCAAATCGTCAGCGGAGTTGAAAGATACAGTGGAATATTAAGATTGTCGACAAACCTACTCCCTAAAATTTCCAAATTAGTTAAATCTTAAAGTTATACTTTTCTACCCTCTAACCTTATTACACGAATGCCAGTCTGAAGAACCCACAGGAAGTAGAAAATACATAAACTGCAGAAGACAATGGGGCTACAAGATGCTTTAAAGTGGACGAATCCACAGGTAGTTGAGAAGCAAAAATGGAGTCTAATTAATAATAGGAACAGGATTTAATTATGCGCCTTTGAGGTAGATATGAGAGATGTTGACAGAAAATGAGGGGACAATTATGTTGCATGAATAAATTTTTTTTCTTCAATCAATAAATGATAATGAATTTTGGAGGGTTTAATTTGATTTAAGATGGAGGGGTTAAGAAGAAGTTATCTTTTATTGATTGTGGGGATAAGTTCCCCCTTTTTCATTACAATATGATAAGAAGATTAGAATCGTAAAGAAACAATAAGACACGACTCTCTAATTAAGAAAAAACAAAGGAAATGCGAAGAAAATTATTTCACATTTTTTTTTTACAGTTTTGAGATTTGAGAATGTATAAATACTAGGGGGGATCTCCGCCACTGATTCACAAGTTTTAGATTCCTTTTTTAATGCCTAGAGCATCACACTTATCTAAAGTCTTAAGTAATAACATCCCGAAAAGCAAAAAAAAGACTATCGCCATGCCTTATTACGCAGTTGCAAAAGGTTCTAAGACCGGAGTTTATACCAATTGGAATGATTGTAAAGAACAAGTTAATGGTTATAGTGGAGCCAGCTTCAAGAAATTCAGCACGGCATCTGAAGCTAGTGCTTTTGTAAATGGTGGTGGATCTGGTATTTCCTCCAGTAGTAGTTCCTCCCGTGGTGGATCAAGCAATAGTAGTAGCTCATCGAGTGGTAGTTCAAGTTATGGTGGCAACTCATCATCCCATAGTGGGTCAAGCTACTACAACAGTGGGTCAAGCTACTACAATAGTGGGTCAAGCTACTACAATAGTGGGTCAAGCTACTACGATAGTGGATCAAGCCACTACGGTGGTAGTACTGGGTCGTCATATTATGGATCTTCGACCGTTTCAAACGCAAATACGAGTAAAGTTTCCAAGCCTTCAAAACCTGCGGCACAGAAAGTATATGTCGATGGTGCATCTAGAGGAAATGGAAGACACGCCCATCCTGCATCTGGATATGGTGTGTATTATGGACCAGGAGATTCTCGTAATGCTGCAGTTCCTTTAAATGAGGTTGATCCTCCCTATATTAAACCAACCAATCAACGTGCCGAATTGCATGCTGCAAAGCATGCACTTAAGGATATTCATACTCATTTGACATCAGGGAAAGCTACTGGACCAACCCAAATTCATTCCGATTCTAAATATGTAGTCAAAAGTCTTAATGATTGGTCGGACAATTGGAAATCTAATGGATGGAAATCTACAACTGGTCGTCCTTTGGCCAATTCTGATTTGATTCAAGAAGCCGTGGCTTTGAAAGATAAAATCAATGATATCTATAAAGAGAAGAATTGGGGAAATGTTGAACTTGTTCATGTTAAGGGTCATGCTGGTGATGAAGGAAATGAGGCTGCCGATAGATTAGCTAATCTAGGTGCCGATAAAATGAAAGGAAGAAAGTGATAAAGTCCCATAGAATATAATATTATTATAAATAGGGTTATTTAATAGCCTTTTATTTAGAGATATAGTTTAATTATTTAAAAATTTCTTATGAATGAAAGATATCAAGATGACTTAATCCATATTTCTATATATGATTATATATAATTAGAGACAAACAAAGCTACTCACTTTTGGCATTTTATGTAATATAGAATAACTTTATCAAGCAACAAGAAGCATATCTAGACAGAATAAAGATAATTTTTTAATAAATATAATTATTTAAGCTCATGTAAAATTTCTTCAAGGGCAATAAGGAAATGGTCAATGTGACCTGCAGAAACAGAGTATCCCATATGTCCAACTCTGAAATATTTTCCAACCAATGCTTTATGAATACCACCAGCAATAGTGAAGCCATTTGCATAGAGCTTTGATAATAATGCAGCACCATCGATACCTTCTGGGAAATATACTGCAGTTAATCCATGAGCAGCAACTTGACGAGATTTTGGAAGAATAGTCAAACCCAATTTTTCAACTGCATCCTTGAATTTTGTTGAGACTTGTTCATGATGAGCAAATCTAGCTTCCAAGGATTCATTCAAGATTTCATCAAGAGAAACTTTCAACGCAGTAATTGTTTGAATAGCAGGAGTTGCAAAATATGCTCCTTTACCACTTTCATAAGCTTTCATGATAGGTGTCCATCTCTTTAAGGAGGCAAAGAATGTTGTTTCTTTCTTGTTTAAAGCAATCTCAAGTGCTCTTCCAGATGCATATACAATGGATAAACCTGCTGGAACACCAATTGCCTTTTGAGAAGCAGTTAATGCAAAATCAATACCCCAAGCATCAAATTCTAAATCTTCAACAGCAATTGAACAGACTCCATCAACAATGATCAAAGTTTCTGGAGCGACTTTTTTAACAACTTCGGAAATAGCCTTGACGTCACTAACAACAGAAGTAGAAGTATCTACATGAGTGATAGTTATGGCTTTAAATTTATCCTTCTTCAATGCTTCTTCAACTTTTGCGAGTGGAACAACATCACCGACTTCAGCAGTAATGACAGTGACATCAGCACCATAGATACGTAAACAATCAGCAAAGGAATCGGAGAAGAACCCCGTGGATAATACCAATACCTTATCACCAGCTGAAATCAAGTTAGTAGCAGCGATATCCCAACCTAAAGTTCCAGATCCACTTAAGACATAACCTTGAGAATTTGGATCAGTTGATTTAAATACTTTACGTAAGTTTTGAAGTACTGATTGAAAAGTGGCAATAAATTCTGGAGAAGTATGTGCTTGAGAAGGAGTTGACATTGCTCCGAGAACTGGATCCGAGAATTCAATTGGACCAGGAATTAAAGTTAATCTATGTTCTGGTTGTTTGAAAGTCATGTTTGCTGTTTGTTGTATTTAGGAGTGATATAAAATGATCTTATAGAAAGAAGAGAGAAGAAGAAGAAGAAGATAAAGTGTTCTAGAAAAATAAAATTTGACAGGAGAAGGAGAAATTGGGAAAATTGAAAAATCCGAAAAATTAAGATTGATAATTTATGGTGGGGCAGTTTTACACTTTTTTATTATTTTTTTTTAGTGATAAATTTAAAACTTCAATTGTTTTTTTATTCCGGGGAAAAATTACAATTAATAAATCAACTTCGTTCCGAGGGTATTTCCAAATATGGAATATATAAAGAGACTGGCTTATCTTGAAGGACATTCTAATATGCCGCAGTCACATTATTCAACAACAATTGAGGTTTCAAATTATCGCCAATCTCAAGAAAAGTGACTCCTTCTAAGATAAATTACTGGGATCTTTCAATTTGTGGAATATAATTACATACAGGTCTATTCAACGTCGGTCTCGAAAAAGGATTATACAACTTTCTGAAAAATTGGTTATTTAATCAATGCAACCAAGATGAACAGATTCAAATGGAAACATTCCAATCGAGAATTCTCACCAGTTTGCTTTTCCCAATTGTATGAAAGAGTGGAGTATAATTCTCTTCTCTCTGGCAGAGCTTAACTATGCAAGGAATTCTCCTGCGATTACTTTTTTTCCTCTGATGATCCATCGTTAAATGTATGACAGAAAACAGGTCTGGTTGTCCCAAGGCAAGCTAATCAAAACAAATTCATCCAAGATGTCAGAGTCAGTTGAAGATTTATTTCTGAGTCAATTAAAGCAAATCCAAGCTTCATTGTTAAAACAAAACTCAACCAAAGAAGAAGATTCTGTCCCCATAATAAAAATATCTAAAAATGATTCCATGAAACGAAAAATTGATCAAATTACAACCAATCTTCAGAAGAAAGAGATAGTCATAATAGCAAGTTATTCCAATGGTATACCGAAACAGATATCTATAACAGAAATAGTAAAACAACAACTAAAAGACAATGGAAAAATAGTGAAACAATTCAATAAATTATCCAAGTTTGAATCAATATCAAATCCAAATGAGAAGAAGAAGCCAGAAAAGGAACCCACGGAAGATGATGAAGCATACAAGACTTGTTTGGAAAGTATTCGTAGTCCTCATATGTTTATATTACCAACTATGTATATTCTCCTTACTGTGGGTGAGCTGGTTGACCAGTTTGACCTCGGAGGATGGACAATTCAATAGATAATAGCACATTTTTTTCTATAGAGATCCATTATCATTGGAGTAAGTATTAATAGATAATTAAAGTTGTTGTTCTTTCGTAGTTTTGCCTTTGTAGATGTTGAGATGAGTTGGCTGCTTACACATGGGTCTGATCACGTGAGTAGAATATTTAACCAATAAAAATTCCCCATAATAATCCCAAACAACAAGCAGCAAAAAAAAAAACCCATTAATAATATTTTCAATCGTAAGATGTGAAAAGAGAGAGAAATTAGAAATTTGATATTGAAATCTTTCTTTAACAACTTTCAATAAAGGTAAACACAAAACATGTCTGAAGGCTTTAAATTCGAAACTCCTCAATTCGACCCAAGATTCCCAAATCAAAACCAATCCAAGCATTGTGCTCAATCATACGTTGATTATCATAAATGTGTCAATGTTAAAGGTGAAGATTTCGAACCATGTAAGATTTTTTTCAAAACCTTCACTTCTTTATGTCCACTTGATTGGGTTGAAAAATGGGATGACCAAAGAGCTGCTGGTAAGTTCCCAATTGATTTAGATGCTTAATCAGACTATTTTTTATAACGAAATAATACAAGAGAAAGGTGCTATGAAGGGACGACCATACAGTCCAGAATTTTGGTTACAATTTTTTTATAGGTGTTTTTTAAAACCACTTCCTTTAGCCTTTGTATAATCCCTTTAATGAATTGAAAGCCAGTGTTTTTTTTAACTTAGTTTGATGTTTTGAAAGAAATGTTATTTGTTTATCATTTTTGGAACAATTCAAGTTTTTTATATGAATGTAAATCGATATCATTTTTTACATAGTTTTAATACAATTATTATGAATTTGAAGTATAAAGAGACTACTATACTTTCCAGAAGATTAAGGTAATATATAGATAGTCTACACAATGGGTTACCAGAAGTCTTCTTCTACCCAATTATCATTTCTGAATTCATTTGAGCTTTGCATATTATCTTGTCCAAACAAATCACCATATGGATCATCTTTAGATTTCTTTTGAGCTTCATATACTTTATTTAACTCCTTAGCTTCTCTTTCTTCAAGTTTTCTTTCATTTGCAATCTCTCTAATTAATGAATCTTGTTTCTTTATGAAATCCTCTGTTGATTCCTCAGTTTTGGTTTTATTCAAAGTATTGATTATAGAATTTTCTTTCTTTACTACATGGATACGTTTGACCAACTTTGGGTTTTTGAACGTTACAGTTCCAACATCCATTGAACCATCAGTATGTAAATTCTCTACTGGAGTATAAATTATGGTAATATTATTTAATTTATTTGCTTTTATTGAATTTGCCTTTGTGAGTTGAGCTATTTGAATTAATAAATCTTCTTCAATAACAAATTTGTCAAATGATTTGAATGACTTGATTTGTTCTTTGGTTAATTGAAGATAAAGATGTGCTGATGAATAATTATCAACATGAAACCAAATGTTTTTAGGATGTGAATTTTTAATAAGAGGATCATTCTCAAATTTATCTTTACCCATATAAATTATAGCAGTCGTAGGTTCACTTGGAGAGAAGGAAAAGTCAGAAAGCTCATCTTTATCTTTCGATACTTTTGCTTTAAAGTAGTAGACCATTTCTTATTGGGAATCTTGGTGACTTGTAGATGATCTAAAGAAGTACTGAATCAGAAAAATACTCTGCCTGAAAAATATAACGTCATCTCATCACGACACGCTGACTCACCATCACACACGTCTATATCTCTCTTACTGAGAAGACACATCCTTTATTAATTATTCAACGGAAGAAGACTTCCATCTCGTTCCTTTAGACTTCTAGTCTGTTGTGAAGAAATTGAAAATTAAACAAAAGCCTAAAATTACGAGAAAATTGGAAAGCCCAATTGCCGTTATGTTCTAAAACCACAGAATCAGGAGAATCTTATAGCCAAGAAGCACAACGGGAACAATTTGTTCCTCTTTTGGTTTCTCAAAGATAACGATTCACATTAGATGCGTTAATGTGCAGTGGTAAAAGGGTCTAGATTGCCTCATTGCACGCGACAAAGTTCACTATTGTGGAACAATCCGGAATATTCACACCTTTGGCTCCGATATTAAGTAAGGGGGGCAGAATGTGTATTTTTAAAGACATACCTTACATAATCTCTTTTTCTTCTTGTTAATTGACCTTCTATTAAGAACCGGGTATCTGATTACAAACTTCTCGTGACCACTATAGTCAAAAACCATCCCCCCGTAAAGCCCATTCTGAAATTTTCAAAAACTGTGGTTGAAAAAAAAAGACTATTTTTACAACGCCGACCCCGGAGTACAATTCTTTCATTCGACTCATAAATCTGAGAGTATAGATGTTTCGGACATTGCTTATTAGATCGGTATACAAGAGACACCCTGCAAGTGTCTTGAACACTATCAAGAATCGTCTACCTCATGTCAAATATGACATAACTCATCATGCCAAGCTACTATCCATAGATTCCACCAGACATTATGCAACAACTAATAAGGTTGAAAATAATAGTAAACCAACTACAACAACACCTATTATACAGCAACCTCCAGCAGCACAACAACCAACTTCTTCACCACAGAAAGCTTCGGCAGTTATACCGGACCAGAAACAGAAACAGCCTGATACTACTGATGACAGTGAATCATCATCCACATCTTTATTTGGCCGGAAAATTTCCACATCAGAAGTTTTCATGTTAAAATCTCTCTTATCCACAATTTGGCCCAAGAATAAACCATCATTTAAGATTAGAGTCGCAATAGCATTTTCATTACTTATAGGAGCCAAACTTTTAAATGTCCAAGTTCCATTTTTTTTCAAATCAATAATTGATCAAATGAATGTAGATTTTTCATCGGTAGGAACTGCTGGGATTGCCATAGGATCAATGATTTTCGCCTATGGTGGTGCTAGATTTGGAGCAGTACTTTTTGGAGAATTACGTAATGCGGTATTTGCCAGTGTTTCTCAAAGTGCCATTAAGAGAGTGGCATATAATACATTTGTAAGATTATTGCATATGGATTTGAATTTCCATTTATCTAGACAAACGGGTGGATTAACCCGTGCTATTGACAGAGGTACTAAGGGGATCAGTTATGTGTTATCGGCAATGGTATTCCATATCATACCTATAACATTTGAAATTACTATGGTTTGTGGGATTTTGAGTTATAATTATGGTGTTCCATTTGCAGCTGTGACTTTTTTCACCATGTTGGCATATTCAATTTTCACAATCAAGACCACTAGTTGGAGAACAAATTTTAGACGACAAGCTAATAATGCCGATAATAAGGCAGCAAGTGTTGCTTTAGATTCATTGATCAATTATGAAGCTGTTAAATATTTCAATAATGAAATGTATCAAGCATCAAAATATGAATCATCTTTAACTAAATATCAAAATGCGTCAATCAAGGTTGCAACTTCCTTGGCATTCTTAAATGCAGGTCAAAATTTGATCTTTTCTTCTGCTTTAACTGCCATGATGTATATGGGTTGTCAAGGTGTTGCCGATGGCTCATTAAGTGTCGGAGACTTGGTGTTGATTAATCAATTAGTATTCCAATTGAGTGTACCTTTAAATTTCTTGGGTAGTGTTTATCGAGAATTAAAACAATCATTACTTGATATGGAAAATTTATTCCAATTACAAAATGTTGATATAATGATTAAAGACAATCCAAAAGCAAAACCATTAAATGTGACTCATGGTGAAATTAAATTTGAGAATGTTACATTTGGATATCATCCTGAACGTCCAATTCTTAAAAATGCCACATTTACAATTCCACCGGGGGAAAAAGTTGCAATTGTTGGACCATCAGGTAGTGGGAAATCAACCATTTTACGGTTGGTGTTTAGATTTTATGATGTTACTGAGGGAAGAATTTTGATTGATGGGCAAGATATCCGTGATGTAACCCTTGAATCACTTCGTAAGAATATTGGAATTGTTCCTCAAGAAACCCCATTGTTTAACGAATCTATTCTTGAAAATGTCAGATATGGAAGATTGGATGCAAGTGATGAAGAAGTCCAAAGAATGATTGAATCGGTTCAATTGGATAAATTGATTAAGGATTTACCAGATGGTGTGAATACTATTGTAGGTGAAAGAGGTATGATGATTTCAGGTGGGGAGAAACAACGATTAGCAATGGCTAGATTATTATTGAAGAAGGCCCCTATAACCTTTTTCGATGAAGCAACATCAGCTTTAGATACTCATACTGAGCAAGCTTTACTTAAGACAATCAGATCAATTTTCAAACAGAATGAAAATACCAATATTGCAATTGCTCATAGATTAAGAACGATTGCCGATGCAGATAAGATTATTGTTTTGAATAAAGGTAGTGTCCAAGAAGAAGGATCTCATGCTGCCTTGTTGGCTGATGAACATTCATTATATTCACAATTATGGAACATTCAAGAGAATTTGGATATTGAAAAGATGTTAAAGGAAGAAGAAGAAGAGAGATTAAGAGAAGAAAAAGAAAAGGAGCAGAAGTTATATTCGGGGAAATTGCAAAAATTGTAAATAGGTTTATGTTAGTTTTTATAGATGATTCAAAGTCCATAATAGATCTTTTTTTGGAACCGTCCCCCCTCAACGATTGTAGATCGGGATTTGATTGATCATTTTTTTTTTCTTTAATTTTTAGTTTAAAAAAAGAACCATCGTGGGGATTCGACCAAGTTTTTTATATCTTTCTTCTTTATCAATTTATTTCATTGTATCAAGTCAATTGAATCCAATTACCAGTTATAAATAAACTAAAAATAAAATAAAATGTGTAGATCAGCTAAGTGTCCTTCTTGTCGTATGTATAACTAAAATGAGTCAATAACTTCTGCTTTAGGGACAGACAGGAATTGATGGTGATAAGAAACCTAAAAAAAAATAGGGAGAAAAAGATAAATACTAACGAGAAAATCTATATTTAGAAGGTAAAACATGGATGGGTTGTGGTCAACATGTTCCATCTGCTATGAGTTCAGCTCCAAAAGAAGAATGGTGTACATGTGAATCTGCAAGTGGTGCCGAGCTTAATGGATATCCACCAAAGCTGGGTGATGGTAAGGCCAAGGTATAAAAAACTGTGTGTGACTAAGCCAAAAAAAAAATAAAGTTAGTATGGAAAAATAAGATTTATCCGCTAATATTTGCTTGAGTTTTATATTCCCATTGTTTTACTTAAAACAGAGATACGAATTCACACATTTCTTCGGTTTAAAATTACCGTTTTCTGTATGGATAGATAAACGTCTTTCCATACTTAATGATGAGATATAGTCATATAGTAGTGTATACCGCGTTTAAAATTCGAATGTATGCTTTTCTATTTTTAAATGTGTATGAAAGACAGATTAAGCTTGTATAGTTCTTGGCTACAAGCGTGGGTTTGTCTTCAGTTTAGAACAATCTAGAAGATACTTTGTAGAGGCTGTATTGATTGTCTTTTTTTATATTTAGCCTAATTGTTTTACTCTCATTTTTTGGTGCCCCTTCTTTCCCCTTTCCTTGTTAAATTTACACCGAATAAATTTGGTAAGAGAACGACACTAACTAGTTACATGTGAATTTTCATAACTAAGCACTCCTTTGAACCCCGAGGTCGACACGCCAAAACTAATAAATCGACAACTAAGGCGTTGAAAAACAAAGGCGAGAGAACAAGGGGGGGTGGTCGGTTACAAACTTCGAACAACAAAAACTTAAAACAACGATTTCTTCTATTCTTTCTCATACTGATATAAATAATTATCGTGTTTTCTTACATTTTGTAAAAAGTGTGTTTCTCTAACTGTAATTAACAACACACTGCGAAACAAAAAAAAAAGGGAGGGAGTGAATTTTGTGAAAATTTTTTTTTTATTGTGTGTTTTAATTTCTAATCTGTAAAAAATTTAAATTTAAATAAATTTACAACAATTTGCAAAAATTATAAAAACACATATAATAAAACATCCAAACAACAACACCAACCACCAATTCACCACCACCAACTCCTTTCAAAAACCACTCAATTCAGATTTTTATAAAAAGTATATAAATAGAACACTAATAGACTTATATCCAATTTTAGACATATAGACATCCCCCACCCCCCACACACTTTTCAATAGACTAAGTTATTTTCTTTAGATGAACTTTCAATTTCAATATCCCAACAATTCCAATTCTCATTCAAGTTCGATAAGAAACAAATTGAAGCAACTAAAGAATGAATTGACAAAACAATCATCAACAAATAATATTGCAACCACAACAACCATCTCGGCCTCGTCAGCAACAACAACCACATCCTTAGTCTCAACACCTGTAACAAACGCCTATTCATCTGTATCCGCAACTTCATCTCCTACCATAAAATCTAAACGTAGATTTCTCAAAACAAGGAGGGCTAATTCGTTACCTGCAGAAATGGTAATACCAAAGCAACAACAAGAACAGCAGCAACAGCGACAACAACAACAACAAGAACAGACCGAACAGCTTTTACTTTCTCCAATGACAACTTCAACAACCTATTTGCTTCAGGAAGAAGAAGAAATCAAACCAAACAATCATATGGCTCAAGAAGAGAATCTTATACCCCCATTGCCTCCAATTCAGAACGTATCCTTCCATTCACATCATCAGCATAGAAGTTCCCAACAATCATCAATTTACAGTACTTCCACCGAAGATCAAATTCTTACACAACACAACTTCTCATCATCTGTATCATCTGTATCTACCAATGGTGACGAAATTGAAGCCGAAAAGTATACGAATGAGCTGAAGGAAAATGAATTAGAGTCAGAAATAGAAGAGGAAGAGGTTGATAAGTTGGCAAATTCAATACTAAAGGTGATTAAAGTAGATAAGGATATACAATGGGGTATTTAGATTTTGGGTTAATTGGTTTTCATATACAACTTTGATTTTTCAGTTTTTTCAAACAAGTTTGTTTGGTTTATTTTATTTAAATGGTGTTTACGTTTTTATGAGGTTAAGATTTTATATTATTCATTTAGTTCATTGGTTTTACAAGTAACAGGCTTTTACTTTGGTTTATTTAGAAATATTGTATTTAGAGATAATGCATATTTGTACATATGTCTCTCTCTCCCTCTCTTCCTAGTAGCATCTTTATTAATTGTAATTACTGCATGTATCTGTGGAGGTAAGTTCCCCTTTTCCCATGTAAAATCCGGTTGCCAAGCTTGCTGTTTTTTTGTTTTGGCAGCCAATCAATCAATTTCTCAACCACTCGGAGTCCTTGGCCGATTTCCCCCTTTCAAGTATGAATCGAAAAATACTAATTAAGCGGATACAAGATCATTGCACTTGATCCGTTTTGTAGGGATAATGTCGCTGATGACAGTTTTACTTTCTATTTGCGATTCAGAAGTATGACATACATTGCTACTGTATATTTCTTAAGATTGTTATCGCCGTCGGTAGATATAAAGTCAGTCACCTGTACTTTTGATTTTTTAGCTTCTACATAGTTAAGAGCGTTTTACAGCCCCAATCATTTCACACTTCTAAACTTCCAAACAACGACTCGGTCAGTAGGTATTATATTACACCCCAATAGATTGAATTTATAGTCTTATTCATCTAATTTAACAAAAAATGTGGAATCTGTGGATAGCGATTTTTTGTTCGTTTAATGCCTGTTCTTAACTATGTAAAAATCAAAAAAATACATCGGCTTCCACAGATTCCACATTTTATGGTAAAGGTGACAATTAAGCCCCATACACTCAATCTATAAGGATGGCTTATGCTGATCACCGAAGAAGAAGTTATTTGGAAGTTCAGAAGGGTGAAATAATTGGAGCTCTAAAACGCTCTTAACTATGTAGAAGCTAAAAACGGTCAACTCCTTTTACTCTGCATCCAAGTGTCCTCTACCAACACTTTTCATGAAAGCATTTTTAGGTCAAGAGATGCCCATCGACCATAAGATACATACATAGAGGTCTGAAAAGAGAAAGGACCGTACGTTTCGATGTATGGCTGTTGAAATTGGAAACATTGGATATAATTGGCATATAATCGTCGTTCTTGTCATCTATAAATACAACTTTTACATAGCTTTCAGCTGATTGTTCAACATATGACCTTTAGTCAATTTTATATTGCTAAGAATGTGTCTAAATACTAAAATGGTTGAGATAACGGTGTGTAAGAGAGTGCAAAAGAGCATTTTTTTCTAGTATCACTAAGGAGGAAATCTACTTTACGCACGACTTAACAGTAATACTTAATTGGATAGATCCTGATAGGCTATGACATCTTCTTATTGAAATGCATTGCATCTGAATATAAATTAAACGGTTAATCTCTTATAGAAGGGATCGAATCACAACTATTTATAAGGTTGCAAAAAAACTTTAAATCTTGATAAAATGATTGCAAATTTTATCAGAAACTTATCATTCATAGATTACCTCTCTTTTATAGTTAATTGCTTAAACATACTTTTTAAATACAGTAAAACTAACATAGGAAACAGTATCCAAGTTGGGAAAAATCTTAAAGATTCCCTTTTATTATAGTTTTGACGAACAATCTGTTGAAATAAAGTACCATTTGCTGCAAAAAATTGGTCTTACAATCGCTTTTTAATTTTAAGTAAAATAAGACCAAATATAAGAAAAACAAGCAAATATTGCCATAAGCTTAATGTAAAATTGGAATTATTACATTTTACTTTAAATTTCATAAGTTTTAGCATAAGTAAATCTCAATTCCCAATGCATGGGTCGAACATTAGATCTTAAAATTACAAAAAAAAAGACAATTTTGCGGTGCATGATCTAACTAACTGTGCCAAATGGTGGTGAGGTGCATCAAAAAGTCTTACCGAATTGGGTGATCGCGGCATTTCACGTGCAAATCATGTGACATAATGCACGTGACCTAAGTTACACAAAACCAGAGGCACGTGAAAGTCACACGAAAGTCATGTGAATTTTGTCATGTGATCAAAATCTAATTTGACGTCAAATCGGCTGTTCCACTAGGTCTAATGAAGAGGGTCTATACCCACTGGTCTATCTCATCATGTATCTAATAATACATATCAATTTTGTCATCAATACTGAGGAGTTGACCCATTTGTGAAAATTTCCTTAAATGAAGTTCTACAAGGGTTTCAGCTAAACTTGAACCCTTCGATATTACAACATAAGCTACTGTCAATATTATAATTAATTCAGGGGATCCCATCGCCAGTGCATTTCCTTTTATTGGCGATTGAAATCTGGGTTGAATTTTGCCTTTGTGGTTAAAGACTTTGCTTTTGTGGTTAATGTAGTTTACAAAAAGGAATTTCTGTGGCCGGCTAATTTTCGATCCTCATCCAATTTGCTTCAAATCATGCGGAAAGTAATCTCCCTTCTTTAATCATTACATTCTGATGTTGATCTATCAATTTGGTTAACATGTGGTTGAAATAATGCTTGTTGAAATATCGATTTGAGGTTGCCAAGTTTACAAAAAGAAGTCCACAAAAAGGAATTTCTGTGGGTGGCTAATTTTCAACCCTCTTCCAATTCGCTTCAAATCATGTGGAAAGTAATCTCCCTTCTCTTGTCATCACATCCTGACATTGATCTATCAATTTGGTTAACATGTGGTTGAAATACTGCTCGTTCAAATATCTCTTTGTGGTTGCCAAGTTTAC
>NW_026057407.1:0-14704 GCF_019202705.1 Hemisphaericaspora subhashii | reverse complement strand
GCCGGTCTAGTATAGTGGTAAGTACGATTCGTTGTGGCCGAATAAACCCAGGTTCGATTCCTGGGACCGGCAGATTTGTTCTTTTTTGAGTATTCTTTTTATCATCAGAGCTTCCTAGCTTCATAAATTTGAGATTTTGGTCCTATGACATTTTATAACCATTAAGATTTCAAAGTTTTCTTGACTTTCTTTTTTAAAGTTTATTTTTCTTGCGTAACAAGGACTTTTTCGAATAGATAATTCCCAGGACAAATTTGAGTAAGAATCGATGCCATTGAAACTCGGAAAACCCCCACTCACTTATTCGCAAAGTAATTTTTGTGTTAACTAAGTACTTGGCTTCTTGTGGGTTAACATTTTAGTCTTATTAGACATTCAGAACGGCAATTTGCAGCAATAATCCATGTTTCCAAATTAGGTCGTGCAATTTGTTCAGCTTTTTATCAGTCCGAAAAAAATGGCATTGACAACGTTCTATTCCCCTTTAACTGAAAATTTCAATTGAATCCATTGGAGAGACGATAAGATTGAAACCAAAGTCAATCAATCAATTAAACTTAATAATACCATGACAACTGAATTCGTATGTAACTCAATTCTTCATGCACTGTTCAATTGATTTACAATTACTAACTTTCTATTTTTTTAAGACCCCCTTAATAATTGATAGTTCATTTTTCTCGGATTCTAAAAAGATTATCAAGGAGAGAATTATTCCATGGGAAGGATTAGCAAGATCAGGAGTTGTTTCAGAAGATGATGCGAATAATATCAAAGTATTAATCAAACAATCCACTGCCAATAGAAATAAGACTGTATTGGGTAAAACAGGATTCTATACCAGATCGTTATTGAACTTATTGAATAGATTGAATGTAAATGATAAAGATGATGTTGTGAAGAATGTTTTGGCGTTGATTAATGATTTATTGTTAGACTTACCAGGTCAAGAATTTTTAGGTGCATTATTGGCGTTGTCTTCTGTGGATCATGCTTTACCATATGATCCATTTCTTAAACATTTAAATAATAACGATCCATTTATTAAATCTTTATGTTTATATAACCTTTCCATTTTGTTAACTAAGGCTTCCAAAGATTCGTCAAATTCTTCAAAGATTGATAACGAAGTTTTAATTAAAATATTTGATGTTTTATCTTCAAATAGTATGATTGGAGGAAATGATGTTAATTATCAATTTATTGGGATTCAATTATTACAAGATTTATTAATTGTTAGACAATTTAAGATTATTTATCAAAATAATAATCTTGTATCCAATTTCAAACCAATTAATCAATTAATTTCCAAACTGGCTTCTCATCCAAATGCTACAGGATTACAACTTTCATATAATATCTTATTAGCTACTTGGATTTTATCATTCAGTGCCCCAATAAATAAAGTTTTACTTTCAAATTTCCCTCAATTGGCAGGAAGTCTTTTTATTATTGCTAAAGATTCTATCAAGTTGAAAATTGTTAGACTTTCAGTTGCAATTATAAAGAATTTTGTTGCTGTTTGTTCTTCATCACATGAAGAATTCAAAGTCATTAAATTATTATTATTCCATGATGCATTAAATACGATTAATATATTGAAAGAAAGAAAATTTGCATCTAGTGGGAGTGACGAAGAATTAGCAAATGATTTAGAATTTTTACAAGATAGTTTGAATGAAGTTGTTAGTCAAAAGTTAACTTCATTTGATGAATATATGACAGGATTAGAAAATCCAAAACTTATTAGTTGGGCATCACCTACTCATAAATCAATTGATTTCTGGTTAGAAAATTCTGGTAAATTTAAGGATTCAAATTATAAATTAATTAAAAGAATCTTTGAAATTTTAATTGCAAATACAAATGATAATCCAATTATAAGTGTAATTTTATTAAATGATTTACAATTCTTAATTAAGAACCTTGGACAAGATTTAATTAATTTTATAAATACAGAAAAGAATGGTCAATATAAATTATTAATAATGTCATATTTGGATAATAATTTAGGTAATAATGAATTGAAATATGAGGCATTAAAGACAATTCAATTATTAGTTGGACATAGTATGTGATAGGGCCATATTCCTACCTTACCCACATATCATTACCCATACAATTCTTAGCGAGTTTTATGTATCAAATTACATCTATTAAATCTTTATAATAAATTAAAAAAGTAGAACATTTTGTCAGTCAAATCAGATTGACGCGTTCTCTCAATAAATGTAAAATTTTTCGTCTTCTGGTTGTCACGGGTCCTCTGTTGCAAAACAATCAAAGAAAAAGTAAACATTGATTTTCTTTCAAGGAAGAATCATCATCAAATGAAANGAAACATCATTAAGCAACAGTAAGAAATAATATGTCAGAGTTTCATAATGATATGATTTACAAAGAACTGAGACGTCTGACGTTTCTTAATCCAATCAAAATTGGGAGAAGGGCAACAATACGATGGGAACAGAATCATCAAGTAGATACAATTGAACCCTTAGTTGATGCAGGTTTCTATTATTCACCAATAACTAAGAATAAATCACAAATAGTGTGTGCATATTGCAATACATCCGAATCCATTCTTGATGACTCACAATTATCACAAATATCAGTTTCACATCTTCAAAACATTCCAACATGCCCATTCTCACAAATCATAGTTGCATTTACAAAATCTCAAAATTATAAATCACGATCTTCAATAAAAAAGTTTTGGAAACAGCAGTCATCTAAAGCATTGAGTGATCCATTAAGCGAAGAAGCAGTCGAATTGAGGAGCAAGTTTTTTAAGAATGTATATCCTTTGGATATGGGAAATTATAGACCAAATAGTAGAAGTCTATCTGAAGCTGCATTCATGTATTTCCCAGAGTCCTTAGGAGATGACAAAACGATGTGTATATATTGTGGACATAGTTTAGAACTTTGGGAAGAAGATGATGAACCTATAGAGGAGCATAAAAAGATGGCAAGTTCGTATTGCTATTTCTTGGATTGTTATGAGAAGGCAAAGAATGGTAAACCTCAACAAAAAATACGAAAACAGTCAATTTATGAAGATACAGTACGGCAACATATAGTTGAACTAGGTCTGCAAGAAGAATCACCGGAAATACCGAAAACTTCTACCAACGAAGAACTGAAATCCCCATTGCATACATCTACCAGATCTCCAGCAGAGCTCAGACGTATGTCTGGTGAGCAGGACAAAAATGTTGATTATTGTGATAAACCACCAGATGAGGATTTGTGGCAAGAACTTATTGAGGCTTCAAAAAAGGCTCCTGTGAGTAGAACATATAGAAAGATCAGAAAGGTAAGGTCGGGAAATATCAACAAAGACAAAAGCGTCGATGTTCTTGTGCCCATAAAAGAACAAAATCCAATAGTACAGAGAAGATCCACTAGAAACAGGAAGCAGAAGGATATTAATCAAGAAGAAGGGGGAGACGTTGAACACATGTCAGTTGAAACGAAGGAAAAAGAAACCCTTCCCGAGATATATAGTTCACATATTCCAAGTATAAAGAGTGATAAGGAACGGCAAGACAAGGATATTGAAGAGACAAGGCAAAGCTATGCAGAAATAGAGGAAAACATCGAAAGGGATGGGGAATCTGAATTTTCAATTAACCAATCGGATGATGATTACGATGATAGTGCACATAATAAACCTGAATCTACCAAGAGATCACCAAAGAAGTCAAATATTCTTAGAAAGGAGCCTACTCCAGAACCTACTCAATCTCCTGAACCCCTTGAAAGACCAGCTACTAGGAAACCAAGAAGTATTAAATTACAGAATGCACATCACATTTCTAAAACTCCGGTATTTGAAACCAGTGATGGCAATTTAGGTTACGAAGATGATAATATTGCAAATCTAGAAAAGAATATAACCCCAATACCCATTGAACTTCCGCCTGAGACCGAGAAGACAAGAAGGATTTCCGAAATTAAGTTATCTTCCGTGAAATTTGCTGTGGTGAGAGAAGAATCCAACCCTTCGAAACGAAAGAAACAGAATACTAAGAATGAAATGACGCAGCCCATAAAGAGATCCAAACCTAATATATTTGATAATTCTTTTGAAGCCCCTGAAAGTTTTCTTCCGCATCAAGCTACTTTGTTAATTCTGTCACCTGTCCATGATCACTTGGATGCTAAAGAAACAATCGCATTGGAAACAAAGTTAAGCAAATACCCAAATAATGATTTGATTACTACTCCGCCAGTGAAAGCTATTGAAGAAGTTATCCCAGTATTAGGTGCCATTGCAACTGAAGTAGTTCTAAATCTGCCGCAACCCGTTGAATCCATGGACAAACTTAACATAGATGAAAAAGCGGATATTCTAATCGATAGACATCAAGAGCTGAGTTTTTCTGGCAAAGAGCCCCCCAATGATGCTTCTGTTGATCCACTCAACAATTTGAATAATGAACTAAATAACGATTTGAACGATGATATTGATGTCGAAGCAAATATGAATATTGATGACCATGAAAATTTAAACGAAGATGACGTACTTTTAGATGCAAATGACAATGACAGCTTAATAGAGGATGACAGTGTAATTTTGGATGGTGATACTTCCCCCATCGATGATGCTGATGTTCGGCTTGTGTCTGTCGTTTCAGATTCTGAATATGAAGTTAGTCGTGCCAGCATTTCACAGAAACCCCCTTCCAGACTAGAACTGAAACGCGATGTACAAATAAGACAATCTGTTGCTATCATTCAAAATGATGAAGTGCAGATAATAAAACCGAAACCTGGTGTACAGGAGCGACAACCTGTTGCTATTAGTAAAAATGAGGAAGAGAAGAGGGCAGCTAGCGACCGTGTCGAAGTTGACATAGACACAAACATTGACCACAGAAACAATGATGTCCCAAAACCTGACTCACCGAAAGTTGTGAATTCTTATACAAACCCTGGAGACTACAATTTCAATTCCAATCTTCGAACAACTGAAAGCAGGATAAGGGAAAATATTTCACAACCGGAGGCTGTCAAACAACATAAGGATACTGCCCCTGTCAAGAATTTAATAAATTCAATGAAGGTTACAGGCATATCAGGACAAGCGTCGATCACGAAAAATGAACCCAGTACGGCAACCAGCACAGATTTAGGCTATAACAGGATCACAGGAGTGTTGATCGAAACAGCAATGAACAAGCAGCAGCCAATATTCCCAGAAATCGAAGTAGAATTCACGGAAGTGAACAATAAGAATGAAATTGAGATACAAAAGCAGCCACAATTGGATATACGAGACGTTCCGGTTGAATATATGAAACCCAAATATAATTCTAAGCCAGATGATATATTTAATTTCATTGCAGATACAGAAATCAATCAAGAAGAGAAGCTAGAAACGGACGAAAGAAAGGATGTACAAGAATACAATTCACCAAGCCATGTTGTTATACACAAAAGGGCGGATGAATATAATGAAATCATCTTTGATAGGGTTGGTCAAGTTGAACTTGGAACAGGCTTTAATCAGCAAGAGCAGATTAAAGAGAAACAAACGGTAAACGAACAAGAAGCGGTGCTCCAGACGAATGCAATGACTATAAGTAATACCGACATGAAACCCGATGAAGCGATTCCTCCACCCAAACTGAAGGAAGAATATCCAGGCATCGTACAACCAGAGGAACCATTAGAGATTAGAAAAGAAATTACTGAACCAAATCAAGGTGACCAAAAACCCAATCTTGGAGACATTGTAAGCGACGACGAGGATGTACAAGTTTTTTTCGACGACTATGCTAGTGAAATGAGAATACATCAAAGTATCATAGGCCATGAATCACACGAGAATACATATTCCAACTACGTTCGCAAGCTTGGCACTAGTCAAATTATTGAGTCAAATGAGGACAAGCAAAATGACCATGACTTGTATGAAGATATAATCTCAGATTTCATGAAATTTGAACCGAGTCCCAGGAAGGTTGATTCTAGTAAAAAAGACATCGTTGTTACTGGATATATCAAAACTAGGGAAAATGATGAAAGAAAAAGTCTGAAGTCGGATTATCTTAACGAACCGAACATGAAGATGAAAAAACAACAATTGAATGGAAGAGAAATAGGTAGACTCGATAGGGAAGGGTCCGAAAACAAGCTGATATTGGTATCGAAGTCGGCTCACAATCAGTCTCACGAGCGATCCAACCTACCAAGTAATGCAGTAAACAATGCCGACCCCGCTGAAAAATTAAATTCAAGAGCAGTCAAGCAGTCATCAAACAAGCATGGAAGCCACGAATTGATTGATGGCAAACAGGAGAATTCGGAATCAACAACGAGAACAATTCTTCAGAGGTTATCAGTTACTCCTGGTCCTGTAACAGCCACCGAATTATTGAGTCCATTAGTGAGCTCAACACCAGTTAGACATCAAGCGAATAGAACATTCAACCAACAACTAGGGAACACACCCGGTCTATCCAAGCCGCTCCATCTTCCACCAGTACCCACAAATAATGAACCAATAACATCACCTTTGGCGATGTATACATCACCGATAAGTGACTATGACGTACGTGATTCGGTAGATATCAATTCTATACGATCCGGAGAGCAAGTAGCACAAGATCGATCTACAGATCCTTTGGGACTTCTTTCCAATCTACATGTACAGGAAACGACAGGTTCACAAAATCAACTCTTAAAATGGGAACCAAAATCGATGTCGGACTTTATTGAGAAGATGAAGTTATTAGAAGTTAGTTCACAAGATGTGAAGAATCTAGCTAGTTCAGGATATGAGTTACACAATGATGTGGATGGGGAATTGACTAGATTCATAGCGGAAATGCCCGAGACTGAGGAAAATATGACAATAAAAGAATGGGTTGAATATTGTGCACAAAATTGTTACGAGATTGTGTTACAATCATGTGCGGAATACAATGAATTTTTGAGAGCCGAATATGAGCGAGCAATTGCTGTTCTAGAAGCCCTTCCCACGTTGGATTAGAAGCCTTGACGTTATAGTATTTATTTAATTAGAGTTATTTTTGTATATATGCATAGAAGAATCATACGGTAATAGAAGAACCCGGAGTTTTTGAAAGTGTTGAAAAATCTGATCGTTTTTTAGTGTCTGATTGGTTCGGGTATGAAAAAAAATAAAATCAATCAATCAGCCATTTAAATTTCATCTGACAAAAATAAAATAAAAATGAAAAGACACACAACTTAACTACCACATTTCTTATCAGACAGTTTTTTTTTTACCCTTTCCTTTCAACCAAAGCAAAGAAAAAGACTGTCCGACAACAAAACGGTAAATTTACCAATTACATCATCTCATTTTTTTTCTTCGACTTACACTTCAGCCCTTCTTGTACCAATTTACCACACACTACAGTAAAGAGGCGGAACCCCATCAATCCCTTTATAGAGAAGACATACACACACATCTGCCCCCCACCTCTCTCCTATAGAAAGTTTAATTGGGTAGTAGTAGACAGGTGAAATAAAAATCACAACACAAGAGACAACGTAAACCCACCACCATGTCATTTTGGCCATTCACCAATGCCTTAAATAGCAACAATACCTTACACAAGTTTCTTGATTCCATTAAAGATTACAGTTTAATTAATGTTGATGATTTATTGACAGACCCGCAACTACAACAAGAATTGTTAAATGAACTTAATAGTGTAAGGGGAAGTTATAATTCCAAGACTGGAGGATCAGGTCTTCAATTCCTGCTGCAAGCAAATACAGATAATACACAAGGATCAACAACCACTACTGGAACAATTGGATCTGATTCTATATCGGTAACTTCCTCCAATAATGACCCTGGCAATGTATCATCTAAAGAAAGTAAGGGGACAAAACTAATTGAATTGTTAATACAACCTCATATCTTGAATGGATTGATTGAATACTTGGAAAAGGGTGTTGATTTCTTCTATGAGCAAAGTATAAAGGAAGAGACAAACTTGCAGAAACTTTTGGATAATGAACAAAAGCAATCTGATGATAATGACTTGGATATCGAAGAAGACGTAAAGAGTCTACAAAGGGAGGAAGAAGAGGAAACTGAGAACGAAACTTCAGATGAAAAATTCCGTCGTTGTGTACAAGCTGCATCTGATGTATTATCAATTGACTTGTGGATTATACTGAATAGAATCATTGAGACTCCAAGTATCATGGGAAGATTATGGCTGCTTCTTAAAATGAAGAATCTATTTGAAAGTTCTCCAGCAGTGGCAGATTTAGTGCATATATTAGATCAATTAATGGATACAAACAGTATAGAATTCTTAAATTTCGTCCGAAGACAAGATGATCTAGTTGATGTATTTTTAGATAAGATAGAGGTACCTATATTAATGGACTTTTTCTTCAGAATCATACAAACAGATAAACCAGATTCACCTACAGGCATATTAGAAACAATTTCCCAACAAGACCTTATTACCAAATTAATAGACATTTTGAAACCAGATCCATCTCAATTTCAACAACATTGTAGTATTCCAAATCATCAATTATTCTTTAAACAAACCGCAGCAACAGACTTTTTAAAAGCATTGGTTACAATATCTTCCAATGCCGCATTGGCAGTAGTTCTAGAAACAAATATAGGACCAAATCAATTAACAAGAGAATTAGTTTCTCCGAAAGTCATCAATACTATGATTAACGAGATTATGCTTGTCAAAGTCAAAGATAAAGATGGAAACATGCAAACGAATAAGCATGGAATTAATAATTGTGTTAGTATTATTATAGAACTTATTAGGAAAAATAATTCAGATTATGATTTAAATTGTGGTTCATATAGTTCCCTTCTTCAAAATAGTGATGGTGGACCAGGTGAAATTAATTCATATGTTATGTTTCAGTGGTTAAAAGATTTTGATCAAAATCCACCTGGACCTAGAGATCCAATATATTTAGGGGATATGTTATACATTTTCTCCGAGAATTTGGAAAAATTTGAAGAATTGATTCAATTGGAACCTATCCCTTCTGGCAAACAACAACAACAAGGATCAAAAAACTCTACGATTTTAGGATTTACTAGATTTAAAGTTTCTGAATTAATTGCCGAATTATTGCATTGTTCAAATATGATTTTACTTAATTCTAAACGAATCAGAAAAATTATTCATATAAGAGATTATATCAGATTGCAACAAAATAAGCGATTGAAAAAGGCATTGAATGATACAATATCCTTCCCCGATTCTCCAAATGTTTCCGATGTAACCTCGGGTCTCGATGATGTGTCTTTAGACGATATTCATTTTGAGCATACTGGTAACGAAACAATAAATGATTATAAGGTATTATTAGAAAAATTGGAAACTGGTGAAGATTCAGAAGATGAAGAGCCATCAATCTCTCCCGAAAATCCATTTGTATGTGTTGAAAGAGATGCAAATATTAGACTGGATCCATGTTGTGGTGATTTCTTTAAGATTAAATTAATTGATCTGAAAATATTATATGATATTGTGAAAATGTTTACGAAATATCCTTGGAACAATTTCTTTCATAATGTTGTATTTGATTTAATTCAACAAATATTTAATGGGAAGTTAAATTCATATAATTCATTTTTAATTGTTGAATTGTTCAAACCGGATAGATGTTTTTTAACAGATACTATAGTAAAGGCATACAAAAAGGAGCAAGTGCCTAGACCAGGTTATATGGGACATTTGATTTTAGTAAGTGAAGAAATTGTCAAGTTTTCATCCCTTTATAAACCAGATCTTATCTCTCCCGTGATTGTGAAGGCAGTTCATTCAAAAGATTGGAATTGGTTTGTGAATGAAATTCTATTAAAGACAAGAGAGGTATACAACGTTATTCTTGGAGCTGAACAAGAGGATGAGGGTGAAGATGAAGAGGAAGAAAATGAATATGGATTTGATTCATCTACTGTTGGATATTTAGATATTGACGAACCAAAGAAACAGCCAATAATATTGGGTGATAGTTCGAATCATGCTGACTTTATAGAAGATGAGCGTTCTGGGAACAAAGACGCTGGATCTGATGAACCAGATCGAGAAGGAGGCTTGTCTCCAAGTCAAGACATTGATATGGAAGAGGAAGAGAAAGGACAAGAGCAACCGGCATCTGACAACAAGACTGGCAAGAAGGATAAAGACCTTTATTCATTTTTAGATGAAGGAGACTTTTCTGATGAAGAAGAAGAGGAAGAAGAAAACAACAAATTAAGGAGAGTACGGAAACATAATGAATCATAATTAATTCACTACTGTTTTATAATTTTAAATTTTAATGCAATTAATCACAATTTATTACAAACGCTATTAATAATACTATGTAATAAATACTGGCTTACACGCTTGTTTATTTCTTTCTACTATAAACAACTTTACCATTTGGTAATTCAATTCTTTCACCTCCTCTTTTAGCCTTTTTCCTTTGTTTCTTCTTTTCCGCTTGTTCTGCAGCTTGTTCTTCAACTTTCTTCTTGTTGACATATTCAACATTGGTACTAATTGGCTTACCCACGTAATTTCCAATGGTAAGATTGTAAAAATAGATTGGAATCTTAAAGAATAAGGATTCTTTAAATCCAGGAGATAAATTGATTTCATTTTCATCTAATTCCACTAAATTATCATTATCTTCAGAATTTATTAAATAAACAAAACCATCTGGTTTAATAAGGAATGTTTTCCCATTAGATTCATTAACTATTTTACGATCAGATCCATCACTTGGTGGTATTTGAGAACCTCCCCATGCTTGATTTTTGATTTCATTTTTCAAATCAACCAATCGTTTATAATCTTGTTTTCTATTAATTCTAAGACCAACAAAATGGAAAATTCCAACAAGACAATAAATAATAGACAATGTAAATATCAAACCAGGACGGAATTTGGAATAGTAATAACCAGTTCCTTTCCATTTAGGGAAACCTTTATTATAAAAATAATCATATCTTCTTTTCAAAGATTGATCTCTTAAAATATTTCCTACCAATGATAATCGTTGAAATCTTTCATTTGCTTTCTTTCTTTGATTCTTAGGTTTTGAATTCCATTTGTCAGGATGTAACTTACGGGAAAGTTGTCTATAAGCCTTTGTAATTTCTTGCTGGGTTGATTTTGGACCATTTTCTAATCCAAGCCAAGAATAGAACGTTACCTTCTTTCCTAAATCTTCTTGAATTTTGTCATTTAAATTAAAAATTTCATAATCTTCTTTAGTCCATTGAGAAGAAGCTGCTACCAAAGAAACAATGAAAAGAATCAACAAGTTAACTGACAGGAATTTCATAGTAATTCTCTTTCCTTTGAAGTTTCTTGTAGTTCGTCGTTGGATAAAAGAGAAGATCGGACGTGGTTCTAAATCTGGAAAATTAAATTTGTTCCGCTGTGACGTTGCAATTTTATTTTATTGTGAGAAGCTTAATAAATGGCAATCTTTTCCCCTGATATATTGTAGAGTTAAATAGAGACAGGTGAACAGACAGACAGACAGACAGACAGACAGACAATGCCTAACTTATATCCACTTCCGACCAATCAACGATTCGTATTCTTCTTCAACTCAGTTGCTGCTACATTATGGTTTTGTTGTTTAGGTAGATTTCTTATATTACTTCCATTAGTAGGGAGGAAATTTTTACCAGGAGGAATAGCAGATTTCTTTCATATTGTTTCTTTAACCCCATTATTTGGATTCTTACTTTTGAAATCAATATTATATACAAATGTTAAGTTATCAGACTTATGGGCATTATTCAATGGATTAAAAATGGCTTGGATTTGTTACGGAGTAATTTTCCCCCATCCTAAGATTGCAAAACATACTTCATATTCATTGTTGATTCTGGCTTGGTGCATTCAGTATGTGATTCATTATAGTTATCATGCTTTTAGAATCAAAACCAGAAGTTCGCCTTGGTTCTTGTTTTGGCTACAATATCATAATTTTTACATAACTTATCCTGTTGGATTAGTTGCTGAAATGATACTTATTTTCTTAAGTTTGATGTTTGTTGAAGATGATCTGATTTATGAATATGTTCTTAAATTTGCATTATTAAGTTATATACCCGTGGCATACTTTGCTTGGAATAATTTACGAAAAAGAAGGAATTTGAAATATACTGAAGTCCTTTCAAAGAGAAACAGAAGCAAATTGCAAGCTAGTAACACAGAATCTTCAGCTAATACTTCTGGAGTGTCGAATGAAACTCAAGAAACAGAATTAAGAGAGCTTAGTTAGAAAGAAAGGGAAAGGATAATTTTATAGAACCATCAATAAACATATTAACTTGTATACGGCCCGTGTAATTTATATACCGCAAAATAAATCTTACCACTTAAATTCAAATAGTTTGTTAGTGCCGAAATATACGCACAGGGAAATCGACTTTAACAAAATTTTTTCAAACTTTTATCAAAACCGCTAGTTACAATTCTAAATACCATTGGGAAATATATACAAATAATAATGATAACGAAATATTTTACCAAAGTCCAGGTCAAGTTCAACCCGTTCATTGCTAGTGGTAGTCGTGCCAGAGTTTTCCTTGCCCATATGCCTATAACTGCCAAATTGGAAACCAAAGTATTAGCTAATGGATCTAAAGAAAAAGATGAAATTATAGTTACATTCAAAGATAAGCATGTCATGACAGCTGATCCAGCTACCATGAACAGTCAAGAGATGGGAGAGTATTTTGATAGACATTCAAAAAAATTGGCTATTAAAGAAGCCATTGAAGGTTGAGGGAGAGAGTGGTGATGATATTGATACTACTATACTGTACATAGAATACTTACTTACTTTTTAATATATTAAGATTGATTTTTTACAAAGGATTGAAACCACTCAGGTATCATCAAGTTGAATATTCGATCAGATTCCGTTTTATCTTGGATCTTTTGAAGATTTAGATGGGCATCCATAAGTTCTTCTTCCCTGTCAAAATTTAATTTAAATACTTGTGGCTCATCTTCAAGATTGTCAAGTTTCTTTTCATGAGCTGCTATCCAAGAGATGACAATTTTATACCATCTAAAGATCTTTTTGGTAGTGATCAAGCATCCATGTTTCAAGAATATTGGATCATTATTAATTACATTGGCAATATCACTAGTTCTATAAATCTTAAGTGATGCCAATTTGAAATCCAATGTTCGAAAACCAAGTATAAGATGTTGACAATGTATAAATCTATTTTGACAATATGTAGATAGTAGTTTCTTATTTAACCTATTCATTGTTTTTATCTTATCGTCAGCTTGTTTTGGATGGGTCTTGAGTTCAACATACTTTGTTGGACCTCCATCTTTGTCTATAGCACAATCAATCTCAGCACTATAGATCAACGGTATGTCATTCACATAATGCTTAGCTACTGTATAATATCTATAATCTGGGTCATTATCATCACATAATACTCTTTCAAATTTCATTCCTGAATATTGCAACAACCTCTCGATCTTGGTTGGAGGAGTAGCCAATTCTTTCTTTGCTTCCGGTTCCCAATCATATGAGAAAAATATGAGTCCCTTCCAGAAAATCACATTGAATTGAATTGGTTGTTTGTTGATTGGAACATTCATCAATTTTTGCAAATGTCTTCGTAACGTTAAGATTTTGAAATCTTTAAGTGTATATCCCTTTGTCAATACGAGATGTTCTACCGATTTATACAAATCATCCATCAGATATATATCAGGTAACTCAGGATGTTTATAATCATCAAACCCAGTCACCAAATCTGAACCAATAAGTTTCTCTGTATGATCCATCGCATGACTTCTTTTCTTTTCACGTTTCTTTTTGGTATTCTGTGTCTGATCAATATGAAGTGGTAGAACCTTAAGACCAGTAGTATCCTCAAAACTAAGTTCATTTGATTTTAATTTGGAATAGGATGTGATTTCTTCTGGTGGTTTGACAAATATATCATCTTTGGTGACATTGCCAATTAAGGTATCATAAATTAGACAATCTTCGTGATCTTCATCATCATTGCCATTAGGTTCTTCTAAGTAACCTAAGTAATCAGGATTTAGTTTCTCAAATATTGAGAATCTAATCTTGTCTATCATAAAAAGGCTTTCAATACTACAATTGACAATTGTGAATATTGGTGAAATTTAATATCTCATTAAAGTCCAAAAAAAAATATTTCCTGCGCGAATTTGCTGTCAAAATTTTGCAGTAATTAATCAATTGATCTTAATCTTAAATTATCATTTACATAGATTCACATATTAAATAACGACAAAACATCAAGGTCTGTTAGAGAGTAGTGATGGAAATTTGACACAGTGTTAACCAGTATAATTTCACTACAAATATGTAGATACACTCCTGTCTTTAATGTGGTATGGAAAATTTAAGTTCATTTCGTATTTTCTTACCTGAGTTTACATCAAGGGGGAGCTAGAGAATACCACAGTCACACTCTTGGGGTTGTATTTACTACTTGAGTTATATTGGATTCTTTCTTAATAAGGATAGACGATCAAACTGAATGAAGAACATCATGTCACACTGTAACAAGAGAATTCCTTGGGAGCCGTGGGGTCTCAATGGGGTCTCAATCACCCCCATACAAATTTCTAACAATATAAATATATAAATAAATTATGAAATAAATATAAACAAAATAAGAGAAAATTACTAACTAATAAAAAATGGG